>NC_084548.2:61742500-61775000 GCF_033978685.3 Nerophis lumbriciformis
CACAGGTAACCAATCATACACATTTTACCTTTCTGTTAGTCATCCACTGGTCTATGCTGATGTTTGGTATTTTGACATATTTAAACTTTTTTTGTATCGATATCTGCCTTTTTTTCTTTTTTTTTTACAACTAGAGCAGAACTACATCGACTCATGCAGATGAAACTCAAAAATATAAAATCTCATGCAAAAGTCCATTCATGTCACCTGTCTCTTCTTATTTATTTATTTTTAAAATGTATTTATTAGGTTATTATTTTATTTATTAGGTACTACGGCTTTAACATTTTAATCCGGCATTCACATATATCAGATTATACACTAAAACATAATCTATTTATTATTATTATCATTATTATTATTATCATTATTATTATTGTGTGAATGTCCAAGCATTCACACACATCACATTCTACACCAAACATTGTCTATTTATTATTATTATTATTATTGTGTGAATGTCCAAACATTCACACATATCAGGTTATACAACAAAACACAATCTATTTATCATTATCATTATTTTTCTTCTTCTTCTTCTTCTTCTTCTTCTTCTTATTATTATTATTATTATTATTATTGTGTGAATTACCTATCAATCACACATATCAGATTCTACACCAAAACATAATCTATTTACTATTATTTGTATTATTATTATTATTATTATTATTACTATTATTATTATTATTATTGTGTGAATATCCAAGCATTCACACTTATCGTATTCTACACCAAACAATGTCTACTTATTATTATTATTATTATTATTATTATTGTGTGAATGCCCAAACATTCACACATATCAGGTTATACAACAAAACTAAATCTATTTTTCGTTATCATTATTTTTCTTATTCTTATTCTTATTCTTATTATTATTGTTATTGTGTGAATTACCTAACAATCACACATATCAGATTCTACACCAAAACATAATCTATTATTATTATTATTATTATTATTATTATTACTATTATTATTATTGTGTCAATGTCCAAGTATTCACACATATAGGATTATACACCAAAACATAATCTATTTATTATAATAATAATAATAATAATAATAATTGTTATTATTATTATTATTATTATTATTGTGTGAATGTCCAAGCATTCACTTTTATCGTGTTCTACACCAAACAACATCTACTTATTATTATTATTATTATTATTATTATTATTATTATTGTGTGAATGTCCAAACATTCACACATATCAGGTTATACAACAAAACTAAATCTATTTTTCGTTATCATTATTTTTCTTATTCTTATTCTTATTATTTTTATTGTGTGAATTACCTATCAATCACACATATCAGATTCTACACCAAAACATAATCTATTATTATTATTATTATTATTATTATTATTGTGTCAATGTCGAAGCATTCACACATATAGGATTATACACCAAAACATAATCTATTTATTATAATAATAATAATAATAATAATAATAATAATTGTTATTATTATTATTATTATTATTATTATTATTATTATTATTATTATTATTTTGTGAATGTCCTAGCATTCACACAATAATAATAGGGCATTCACACATTCCAGATTATACACCAAAACATCGATTTATTATAATTATTATTATTATTATTATTATTATTATTATTATTATTATTATTATTATGTGAATGTTAAGCATTCACACATCCATCCATCCATCCATTTTCTATCGCTTATTCTCTTCGGGGTCGCGGGGGCGCTGGAGCCTATCTCAGCTACAATCGGGCGGAAGGCGGGGTACACCCTGGACAAGTCGCCACTTCATCGCAGGGCCTGCACAGATAGACAGACAACATTCACACATATCAGATTATATACCAAAACATCATCTATTTATTATTATTACTATTATTATTATTATTATTGTTATTATTATTGTCTGGATGTCCAAACATTCACACATATCGGATTACACAACAAAACATAATATATTTATCATTATTATTATTGATATTATTATTATTGTTATTATTGTGTGAATGACCTATCAATCACACATATTAGATTCTACACCAAAACATAACCTATGTATTATTATTATTATTATTATTATTATTATTCTGCCCCAAAGATTTTGGCATGCTCCAGAGCCCACAGTTTTCATCTGATCGGAACCGTATGAGTATCAAAATGTTCGGCTTGACCAGGAATCATGAATTATTTTTAAAATTCCCGGATTACCCAGAATTCCCGGTTTCTCGGGACATTTTGCCTTTTGAAAATGAACGGGCCAATTTTCCAACATAACGCGACAGAGATGGACGGACGTGAAGACGACAGAAAAGATATCCGAACTTTGTGTAAATATCTTGAAAAATATGAGGTGATTGTATGAGTCAAGAAGAGCAGGCAGCAGCTCACACATTCTCATACTTTCTGTAACATCCAGGAAGAAATGTCGGCCATCTTCAAAAAATATCTCAACTATAATCTACATGAAGGAGCTCAGAATTGTTTTTTTTTTAAATGTTGACAATATTTCAGGAGGGAACCTTACAATGTATTAATTCCATAAAGTGTTATAAAAGTGTATAAAATGGAGTAGATGAGTTATTGTCATGTAGAGAAATGTCATATTTTGATCAATTTTCCCAGGAGATTTTCTATATTTAGAAATAGAAAAACTATGCTCCTTTCAGGGGTGTCAAACTAATTTTCATTGAGGGCCACATCCTAGTAATGGCTGCTTCCAGAGGGCCGCTTTTTAAAAATTAATTTACATTACACATGCAGGTAATAACCTATAATGATTCATCAAAATGCATATGCATTTGATTATTAGATTTTATTTATAACTTGCTTTAAAATCATAAATAAAAGTGACAAGCAGATATTTAACTATTTGTTTTTATCTCAAAAAATAGTATGGCAATACAGTATATAATAATATAATTGGCATGATCAGATAACATTAAAGTTTAAAATATGCTTTTTTGTTTTCTGTCGAAATTTAAAGAACAAATGCATTTAGTAAAAAAAATATACATTTAAAAAAATATGTATATATTTTATTGAAACCCATTTTTTCCAGGCTTTCGCGGGCCACATAGAATGATGTGGCGGGTCAGAACTGGCCCCCGGGCCTTGAGTTTGACACCTGTGTCTTATACACACGTAATGAAAGTGTTGTGTATGATAAATTAAATACAAACCCCGTTTCCATATGAGTTGGGAAAGTGTGTTAGATGTAAATATAATTGGAATACAATGATTTGCTAATCCTTTTCAACCCATATTCAGTTGAATATGCTACAAAGACAACATATTTGATGTTCAAACTGATAAACATTTTTTTTTTGCAAATAATCATTAACTTTAGAATTTGATGCCAGCGACACGTGACAAAGAAGTTGGGAAAGGTGGCAATAAATACTGATAAAGTTGAGGAATGCTCATCAAACACTTATTTGGAACATCCCACAGGTGAACAGGCAAATTGGGAACAGGTGGGTGCCATGATTGGGTATAAAAGTAGATTCCATGAAATGCTCAGTCATTCACAAGCAAGGATGGGGCGAGGGTCACCATTTTGTCAACAAATGCGTGAGCAAATTGTTGAAAAGTTTAAGAAAAACCTTTCTCAACCAGCTATTGCAAGGAATTTAGGGATTTCACCATCTACGGTCTGTAATATCATCAAAGGGTTCAGAGAATCTGGAGAAATCACTGCACGTAAGCAGCCAAGCCCGTGACCTTGGATCCCTCAGGCTGTACTGCATCAACAAGCGACATCAGTGTGTAAAGGATATCACCACATGGGCTCAGGAACACTTCAGAAACCCACTGTCAGTAACTACAGTTGGTCGCTACATCTGTAAGTGCAAGTTAAAACTCTCCTATGCAAGGCGAAAACCGTTTATCAACAACACCCAGAAACGCTGTCGGCTTCGCTGGGCCTGAGCTCATCTAAGATGGACTGATACAAAGTGGAAAAGTGTTCTGTGGTCTGACGAGTCCACATTTAAAATTGTTTTTGGAAACTGTGGACGTCGTGTCCTCCGGACCAAAGAGGAAAAGAACCATCCGGATTGTTATAGGCGCAAAGTGTAAAAGCCAGCATCTGTGATGGTATGGGGGTGTATTAGTGCCCAAGACATGGGTAACTTACACATCTGTGAAGGCGTCATTAATGCTGAAAGGTACATACAGGTTTTGGAGCAACATATGTTGCCATCCAAGCAACGTTACCATGGACGCCCCTGCTTATTTCAGCAAGACAATGCCAAGCCACGTGTTACATCAACGTGGCTTCATAGTAAAAGAGTGCGGGTACTAGACTGGCCTGCCTGTAGTCCAGACCTGTCTCCCATTGAAAATGTGTGGCGCATTATGAAGCCTAAAATAGCACAACGGAGACCCCCGGACTGTTGAACAACTTAAGCTGTACATCAAGCAAGAATGGGAAAGAATTCCACCTGAGAAGCTTAAAAAATGTGTCTCCTCAGTTCCCAAACGTTTACTGAGTGTTGTTAAAAGGAAAGGCCATGTAACACAGTGGTGAACATGCCCTTTCCCAACTACTTTGGCACATGTTGCAGCCATGAAATTCTAAGTTAATTATTATTTGCAAAAAACAAATAAAGTTTACGAGTTTGAACATCAAATATCTTGTCTTTGTAGTGCATTCAATTGAATATGGGTTGAAAAGGATTTGCAAATCATTGTATTCCGTTTATATTTACATCTAACACAATTTCCCAACTCATATGGAAACGGGGTTTGTACAACATCAAACATTATGTCACCACTGGTCCCACCTTTCCTACAAAATAATGTTAAAAAACTACTTAAAGTCGTGTCCAGATGTTTACTGACATATAATATTCATGTTTAAATAGCTTTTACTGCACATGAATATCACCTCCAAATATCACTTATTGACTGATAATATAATATAATATATAATGTATAATATATAATATAATAATATATAATAATATAATATATAAAATAATATGTAATATAATATGTAATATATAATATATAATATAATATATAATGATATCGGCCCTGAAAAAAACAAATGTGTTGATGTGTAGTTTCTCTGCAGAGCTGCTGTTCATGTGGTTTTCCTTTCATTTCCAGGTCAGGCAGTCCTTCGCAGTCCAGACGCAGTTTCTCTGGGCCAGTGGCACCGCCTTGTTGCCGAGCGGAACAAGCGGGACGGTCACCTCAGGCTGGACCACGGCCCCGTAGAGAGGAGGACTTCCCCGGGCAAAGCCCAGGGCCTCAACATCCACACCTCCATGTTCCTGGGAGGCGTGCCCAGCGTGGACCTCCTGCCCAAGCCGGCCAACATCAGCGGCATGTTTGAGGGCTGCGTGGGCGAGGCAGGTTCTCCCGGTGGACCATCCCAGGCCGCTGCTGTCCTTCTCTAAATGTCGCCCTTGCTGCCCAGGTTCTGATCAACAACAAGACGCTGGATCTGTCCTACAGCTTCACAGAGAGCCGGGGCGTGCGCAGGTGCGTGGACAGCAGCCCGTGTGACCGCAGACCGTGCCTGAACGGAGGACACTGCATGCCCAACGCCGAGTACGAGTACCAGTGCCTCTGCCAGGATGGCTTTGAAGGTTGGCACCGAAACGCTCTCCTTATCTGAAAACATGTTTAAAACCCTTGTGTAATGTTCATATTGTTGGTACTCAGCTAGCGTTTGTGGGTCTGATGGACCCGTTGCATTTTGTGGCTTTTAATGCCTCACAATCAAACACTTTTATGTTAAAATACTGAACAGATGTTTACCTTATCTCAATAAACATCTGTGTAAAGGATATCACCACATGGGCTCAGGAACACTTCAGAAACCCACTGTCAGTAACTACAGTTGATCGCTACATCTGTAAGTGCAAGTTAAAACTCTCTTATGCAAGGCGAAAACCGTTTATCAACAACACCCAGAAACGCTGTCGGCTTCGCTGGGCCTGAGCTCATCTAAGATGGACTGATACAAAGTGGAAAAGTGTTCTGTGGTTTAATGCCTCACAATCAAACACTTTTATGTTAAAATACTGAACAGATGTTTACCTTATCCCAATAAACATCTGTTCAGTATTTGAACATAAAAGTGTTTGATTGTGAGGCATTAAAAGCCACAAAACGCAACAGGTCCATCAGACCCACAAACGCTGGCTGAGTAACAACAATATGAACGTTGCACGGAAAATTTCTCTGCCAGTTTCTGCATCCCACGGGGATTCTTCTTTTGTGTTTCTGCACCTGCGGTTCCCACACAAGGTTGCAACATTGTTTGTCAACACTGTCTGCTCTCATTTTCTCGCACATTTGACCCTCTGATGTTCTGTGTACCTACACTCTGTCCTCCTCCTGTCTAGGCCTGTGTGTGTGTGTGTGTGTGTGTGTGTGTGTGTGTGTGTGTGTGTGTGTGTGTGTGTGTGTGTGTGTGTGTGTGTGTGGTTCACAGAACATCAATTTCCACACTTCTATTAGACCAGTGGACCCGGACATCTTATATGCAATAGAAATGTGTAGGGGGGGGGGGTCATTAAATATGTATTCTGATATATGTTCTTCACAGAAAATGAGCCAAAGCCAGTGAGTCTCAGTTTGAAAAATGTATTAATTGTATGATTTTTCTTTTAATAAAAAATTAAAACGGGTCCCACAGACCCGAACACCACACAATAGTTGAGCTATTAACATCAGCAGGGTTACATGCAGCATGTTGAGCATTTTGATGAAGATCTGGATAAAGGGGCCATATAACTGAATGTTTTCCATCCATCCATCCATCCATCTTCTTCCGCTTATCCGAGGTCGGGTCGCGGGGGCAGCAGCCTAAGCAGGGAAGCCCAGACTTCCCTCTCCCCAGCCACTTCGTCCAGCTCTTCCCGGGGGATCCCGAGGCGTTCCCAGGCCAGCCGGGAGACATAGTCTTTCCAACGTGTCCTGGGTCTTCCCCGTGGTCTCCTGCCGGTCAGACGTGCCCTAAACACCTCCCTAGGAAAGCGTTCAGGTGGCATCCTGACCAGATGCCCGAACCACCTCATCTGGCTCCTCTCGATGTGGAGGAGCAGTGGCTTTACTTTGAGCTCTCCCCGGATGGCAGAGCTTCTCACCCTATCTCTAAGGGAGAGCCCCGCAACCCGGCGGAGGAAACTCATTTCGGCCGCTTGTACCCGTGATCTCGTCCTTTCGGTCATAACCCAAAGCTCATGACCATAGGTGAGGATGGGAACGTAGATCGACCGGTAAATTGAGAGCTTTGCCTTCTGGCTCAGCTCCTTCTTCACCACAACGGATCGATACAGCGTCCGCATTACTGAAGACGCCGCATCGATTTGCCTGTCGATCTCACGATCCACTCTTCCCTCACTCGTGAACAAGACTCAAAGGTACTTGAACTCCTCCACTTGGGGCAAGATCTCCTCCGCAACCCGGAGATGGCACTCCACCCTTTTCCGGGCGAGAACCATGGACTCGGACTTGGAGGTGCTGATTCTCATGCCAGTTGCTTCACACTCAGCTGAGAACTGATCCAGTGAGAGCTGAAGATCCTGGCCAGATGAAGGCATGAGGACCACATCATCTGCAAAAAGCTGAGACCTAATCCTGCAGCCACCAAACCGGATCCCCTCAACGCCTTGACTGCGCCTAGAAATTCTGTCCTTAAAAGTTATGAACAGAATCGGTGACAAAGGGCAGCCTTGGCGGAGTCCAACCCTCACTGGAAACGTGTCCGACTTACTGCCGGCAATGCGGACCAAGCTCTGACACCGATCATACAGGGAGCGGACCGCCAAAATCAGACAGTCCGATACCCCATACTCTCTGAGCACTCCCCACAGGACTTCCCGAGGGACACGGTCGAATGCCTTCTCCAAGTCCACAAAGCACATGTAGACTGGTTGGGCAAACTCCCATGCACCCTCAAGGACCCTGCCGAGATTATAGAGCTGGTCCACAGTTCCACGACCAGGACGAAAACCACACTGTTCCTCCTGAATCCGAGGCTCGACTATCCGGCGTAGCCTCCTCTCCAGTACACCTAAATAGACCTTACCGGGAAGGCTGAGGAGTGTGATCCCACGATAGTTAGAACACACCCTCCGGTTCCCCTTCTTAAAGAGAGGAACCACCACCCCGGTCTGCCAATCCAGAGGTACCGCCCCCGATGTCCACGCGATGCTGCAGAGTCTTGTCAACCAAGACAGCCCCACAGCATCCAGAGCCCTAAGGAACTCCAGGCGGATCTCATCTACCCCCGGGGCCTTGCCACCACTGATTGTTTTATTACAGTTTATGTCACATAACACCTATCCTCATGATCTTAACTTGCCAACAGATTGTTTACTGACTACCTGATGGACTAAACACAAACACCAACATGTTACTTTGGCCTGCAAATACAAATAAGACAACAATGTACAGTATTGACTTTTCCAAAGTAAATATGTACATCAACAATGAGATTTGTCTGAGTGGCTGGACAGGACAAATTAAAAACAAAATGAAATAAAATAATAATTAAAAAAAAATTAAAAAATTCTGTGAAGGAATCGTTACAAATTAGAAGTGTGATTAATTCGGAAAAAATATATATTAATAATTAAAAAAAGTAAAAAGATATTTATATATATATAAATATATATACAGTATAAATATCAATGTATATATATTTGTGTGTGTATATATATATATATGTATACATATGTGTGTGTGTGTACGTACATATATATATATATATATATATATATATATATATATATATATATATATATATATATATATATATATATATATATAGTACCTTACATGCAGTTGGCTTTAGGCCCCCAGCCATATTTTTCCCCAATGCTGGCTCCAAGTACCCCGTTAGGGACAAGCGGTAGACAATGGATGGATGCATGGCTCCAAGTCACAAAGTCTGGACACCCCTGCTCTGTTTGTTTTATTATTTGTTTAATATAATTATTTTATCATTGTTTTTATTACCTATTCACCCTTGACTACTCTTTATTTTTACATTATTGCGGCGATATTAATTTGCACAAGAGATGTCATTTATTTGTGCAGCAAAGAAACATACTTTTTAATGATCTTGACTACATGGTAGGAATAGCAACAGTTAATTACAGTCAGGGTGTGAAATGATCGGAGCCATGAAACCGAAAGACAAACTGATGAAAAATACAATTACAGAGTGCTCAAATAAATACATGCTGCCTAAATTAATGCTAAATAGTCATAAACACGTTTGTTACATGAACTGTCAATGCAATTAAAGTGCATACGAAAATACATCTTCACCAATTTAGTCATAATTTTTGCACTTGAGACACTTCAGCACGTGACTTCTTCTCATACTTGCCACGATTTTACCGGGAGACTCCCGAAATTTCAGTGCCCCTCCCGAAAATCTCCCGGGGCAACCATATTGGGGGCGTGCCTTAAAGGCACTGCCTTTAGCGTCCTCTCTCACCTGAAAAAGAGACTATTATATATGTCTCCGTTATCCATAGGTTTATCTATAACCCATAAAGTAGGCAGGCACGGAGCTATTTCTCAGCATGTGTTTATTCCAGCCGGCACGTTAATACACTGACACACAACGTCTGGATTCCCATCACGTATTGCTTCAAAACTACGACAAGTAGTAATGTCCAAAAACATGACAGAGACGAAGCAGAAGAACGAAGACATGGCGACGACGAGTAAGAAGAAGAAGTACGCTTGCAAGTTCCAAATTGATTTGAAAAAATAATTTCAGTTCATCCAGGACATCTCGAAGGGGAATTGGTATGCTGCCTGCACATTTTGTAGATCAGACTTCTCCATTGAACACGGTGGCCGAACGGATATACTCATTGATGAACGGATTTGTGTGGGGGGGGGGGGGGGGGGCGTGGCCTGCGGACCTGCAGCGAAACGGGGTGTGCCAGGACCGGTTTCGAGATTAGCGACAGGTGCGTGGATGGCACACCTGGGCTGGCTTATCTAATCACCGGTCGCTCTGTTAAAGAGCAGCAGCCGGGAAGGAGAGGAGTTGTTGATGGTGGAGAGAAAACCCGAGAACAAACGAGAGTGAGGGCGAGACGGACAGAAATGACTGAAAACGAACACAAAAAACATTTACTGCAAAATAAATCATTGTTCAGAAAGATGAACGAGGCGGTCATGTCCGTAATTGGTGGTCTGAAGAACCCGGAAGAGAAAGACTTATTATTATTTATATATATATTAGAAATACAGGATCTTCAGCTCTCACTGGATCGGTTCGCAGCTGAGTGTGAAGCGACTGGGATGAGAATCAGCACCTCCAAGTCCGAGTCCATGGTTCTCGCCCGGAAAAGGGTGGAGTGCCATCTCCGGGTTGGGGAGGAGATCTTGCCCCAAGTGGAGGAGCTCAAGTACCTCGGAGTCTTGTTCACGAGTGAGGGAAGAGTGGCTCGTGAGATCGACAGGCGGATCGGTGCGGCGTCTTCAGTAATGCGGACGCTGTATCGATCCGTTGTGGTGAAGAAGGAGCTGAGCCGGAAGGCAGAGCTCTCAATTTACCGGTCGATCTACGTTCCCATCCTCACCTATGGTCATGAGCTTTGGGTTATGACCGAAAGGACAAGATCACGGGTACAAGCGGCCGAAATTAGTTTCCTCCGCCGGGTGGCGGGGCTCTCCCTTAGAGATAGGGCGAGAAGCTCTGCCATCCGGGGAGAGCTCAAAGTAAAGCCGCTGTTCCTCCACATCGAGAGGAGCCAGATGAGGTGGTTCGGGCATCTGGTCAGGAGGCCACCCGAACGCCTCCCTAGGGAGGTGTTTCGGGCACGTCCGACCGGTAGGAGGCCACGGGGAAGACCCAGGACACGTTGGGAAGAATATCTCTCCCGGCTTGCCTGGGAACGCCTCGGGATCCCCCGGAAGAAGCTGGACGAAGTGGCTGGGGAGAGGGAAGTCTGGGCTTCCCTGCTTAGGCTGCTTCCCCCGCGACCCGACCTCGGATAAGCGGAAGAAGATGGATGGATGGATGGACAATGCCAAGCCACATTCAGCACGTGTTACAACAACGTAAAAAAAGAGTGCGGGTACTTTCCTGGCTCCGCCTGCAGTCCAGACCTGTCTCCCATCGAAAATGTGTGGCGCATTATGAAGCGTAACATACGACAGTGGAGACCCCGGACTGTTGAACGACTGAAGCTCTACATAAAACAAGAATGGGAAAGAATTCCACTTTCAAAGCTTCAACAATTAGTTTCCTCAGTTCCCAATCGTTTATTGAGTGTTGTTAAAAGAAAAGGTGATGTAACACAGTGGTGAACATGCCCTTTCCCAACTACCATGAAATTCTAAGTTAATTATTATTTGCAAAAAACAAATAACGTTTATGAGTTTGAACATCAAATATCTTGTCTTTGTAGTGCATTCAACTGAATATGGGTTGAAAAGGATTTGCAAATCATTGTATTCCGTTTATATTTACATCTAACACAATTTCCCAACTCATATGGAAACGGGGTTTGTACTTGTTTGTACTATACATCCCCCAGGTTGGCAAGTATGCTTCTTCTGCTTGTTTGATGTTGTCACCACTGCCACAAGTGGTGGAAGAGTGTATTACAGTCGAGTACGGACCGCTGCCGAGAAACAACGTGCTTTTTGACGACCCGACATGTCATGTGATCCCGCAGGCGAGCGCTGCGAGGTCGCGAAGGACGTCTGCCGCGACGACCGCCAGTGCCAAAATGCCGGCGCCTGTGTGGACGGCCGTTGTTTGTGTCCGTCGGGCTTCACGGGCCTCAACTGTGAACAAAGTAAGTGTCGCCACTCCGCCGGAACCTTCGTGTTTTTTTTCTTTCTACGTGTCAGTCATGTAATATTAATAACAAACGTATAATTGGGATTTATGAATCCTGTCCTTGGCATGCTGCGACCCTTTCCCTACCATGATGCTATATCTCATATCTCACGGCTATTGTTATTATACATCCTGCGCTCACAGGCCGTGCCGTCAGCTTCCCGGAGGCGGCGTGGAGTTCCGAGGCTAGCGTGGCTAATGGTACAGTATTTGAATACGATCCGACCGCGACTAACTGGGGCCGTGTGAGGTCACGGGGGCCCCTAATACTGCCTTAACCGCCCAACACGTGGAATCTTTGTCAGGTGGAACTCAAACAGTTTCTTCCTCCAAGTCGCCCGCTTGTTTTTGCAAATGTTAAAATAAGACTTTGAAGTGATCGTTAAGCGACGGTTACTGCAATGTCAATCACGCACAATTTCGGAGAATGTGTTTGGAAAACGGTAACTAATGAACCGTTTTGAATATTTGCGATGACAAGTGGGTCGTTAGTAGCGACTTGAAGGCAGCGAATGTCGTCGTGTTTCTGATGATGCATGGAGAGTCACACGTCGTGGTGTTGGAGATGAGAAGCACAAACAACCTGAATGTGATGTTGCAAGTTTGGAATTAATTCTTCATTTGTGTCCTTGTGAGTAAAATAACATTTTGTATGATTTGGATTTTTAAAGAAAAATGCTTCAAATTGTCTGAATCAACAAATAATTTATTGTATTTCATAATATCTTTCTCTATGTTTGCCACCAGAGGGCGCCATAGCAGTGTGGCTGCAGTATTACTGTATTGCTGTGTTTCTGCCCCACAGACTCACCTTATCAGCTCGCAGCTTCTTTTGACAACGATGGCTACGTCGCCCTGCCCAGGTCAAGCTTCTCGAGAAGGTCATTTGTTTCTTCTGTTTCATGTTTCTGTATGCTTTTTTTTAATATGGGATGTTTGTATGATTCAATTCTGTATGCATGACTAATATGGAATGTTTTCGTGATTCAGCGCACACGACTCACCAGAGACCATTGAACTGGAGATCAACACCCTCTCTTCCGACGGTCTGATTCTGTGGCAGGGAGTCGTAAGTTCTGATCCTCTTTGGCTATGAATGACCCACCGTCTCTCCCTCTCCTTGTTCTCCTGTACATCATTACTCTACATCACTACTGTACATCATTACTGTACATCACTACTGTACACCATGACTGTACATCACTACTGCACATCACTACAGTACAGCATTACTGTACATACTGCAGTACATCACTACTGTATACCATTACTGTGCATCACTATTGTACGTCACTACTGTGCATCATTACTGTACTTCATTACTGTACACATTACTGTACATCACTACTGTATGCCATTACTGTACACCGCTACTGTACATCACTACTGTACATCATTACTGTACACCATTACTGTACATCACTACTGTATATCACTACTATACATCATAACTGTACATCACTACTGTACACCATTACTGTGCATCACTACAGTACATCACTACTGTATATCATTACTGTACATCACTGCTGTACATCATTACTGTGCATCACTACTGTACATCAGTACAGTACATCATTACTGTGTATCACTACTGTACATCACTACTGTACATCATTACTGTACATCACTACTGTACGTCACTACTGTGCATCATTACTGTGCATCACTATTGTACATTACTACTGTATATCATGACTACATCATTGCTGTACATCACTACTGTACATCATTACAGTACATCATTACTGTACATCACTACTGTACATCATAACTGTACATCACTACTGTACACCATTACTGTGCACCCCTATTGTACATTACTACTGTATATAATTACTGTACATCATTACTGTACATCACTACTGTACATCACTACTGTACACCATTACTGTACATCATTACTGTGCATCATTACTGTAAATCATTACTGTACATCCCTACTATACACTACTACTGTACATCACTACTGTACATCATTACTGTACACCATTACTGTACATCACTACTGTATATCACTACTATACATCATAATTGTACATCACTACTGTACACCATTACTGTGCATCACTACAGTACATCACTACTGTATATCATTACTGTACATCACTGCTGTACATCATTACTGTGCATCACTACTGTACATAAGTACAGTACATCATTACTGTGCATCACTACTGTACATCATTACTGTACATCATTACTGTACATCACTACTGTACGTCACTACTGTGCATCATTACTGTGCATCACTATTGTACATTACTACTGTATATCATGACTACATCATTGCTGTACATCACTACTGTACATCATTACTGTACATCACTACTGTACATCATAACTGTACATCACTACTGTACACCATTACTGTGCATCCCTATTGTACATTACTACTGTATATAATTACTGTACATCCTTACTGTACATCACTACTGTACATCACTACTGTACACCATTACTGTACATAATTACTGTGCATCATTACTGTAAATCATTACTGTACATCCCTACTATACACTACTACTGTGCACCATTACTGTACATCATTACTGTGCATCATTACTGTACATCCCTACTATACACTACTACTGTACATCACTACTGCACATCATTACTCTACATCACTACTGTGCATCAATATTGTACATCACTACTGTGCATCATTACTGTACACATCACTGTACATCCCTACTGTACGTCATCACTGTACATCATTACTGTGCATCACTACTGTGCATCACTACTGTATACTACTACTGTACATAATTACTGTACACTATTACTGTTGATCACTACTGTACATCATTACGGTGCATCACTACTGTACACCATTACTGTATATCATTACTGTGCATCATTACTGTATATCATTAGTGTACACATTACTGTACATCACTACTGTACGTCATTACTGTACACCACTACTGTACATCATTACTGTGCATAATGATGTAGGCTAACTCCTCCTAAGCTGATTGATGGGCGTGGCATGTTGCTTGTCTAACTCCGCCTCCGTTCCCCAGGAGACCAATGGCACAGTCACTAAGCGAAAAGTGCATGCTAGCAGAAAGGTATCACTCTTTTATTTGCCATCTTTGCTTTATTAACATGATGTCATTATCTTTGCTTTGTTAAAATGATGTCATATTTGCTTTATTAATATGATGTCATCATGGTTGCTTTATTAATGTGATGTCATATTTGCGTGGCTAACATGATGACATCACCACACAGTTGCTTGGAATGTCTGCATGAATGTTAATAAATGATGTGATGAAAAGGCTTCCTTTAGTGAAGGGTGGCTAGGCAACAACATCCACTTTGTTATGGTCCTGAATGAAACATGCTGACTCTGCAGGAACGTGGCGAAGGCGGCAAAGGCAAAGACTTCATCAGCCTGGGTCTTCGCAATGGTCACCTGCTCTTCAGGTGAGGCCTTGTCATTTACTGAAGTGCTTCTTCTTCTTCTTCTTCTTCTTCTTCTTCTTCTTCTTCTTCTTCTTCTTCTGCTTCTTCTTCTGCTTCTTCTTCTTCTTCTTCTTCTTCTGCTTCTGCTTCTGCTTCTGCTTCTTCTTCTTCTTCTTCATCTTGTTCTTCATCTTCTTCTTCTTCTTCTTCTTCTTCTTCTTCTTCTTCTTCTTGTTCTGCTTCTTGTTCTTGTTATTGTTCTTTTTCTTGTTCTTCTTGTTCTTCTTCTTGTTCTTCTTCTTGTTCTTTTTGTTCTAGTTCTTCTCGTTCTGCTTGTTCTTGTTCTTCTTGTTTTTGTTCTTGTTCTTGTTCTTCTTGTTTTTGTTCTTGTTCTTCTTCTTCTTCTTCTTCTTCTTCTTCTTCTTGTTCTTCTTGTTCTTCTTCTTCTTGTTGTTCTTCTTGTTCTTCTTCTTGTTCTCCTTGTTGTTGTTCTCCTTCTTGTTCTTCTTCTTGTTCTTGTTCTTGTTCTTCTTCTTCTTCTTCTTCTTCTTCTTCTTTGTCTTCTTCGTCTTTGTTTTCGTCTTTTTTTCCTCTTGTTGTTCTTGTTCTTGTTCTTCTTCTTGTTATTCTTCTTGTTCTTCTTCTTGTTCTTATTCTTGTTCTTCTTCTTGTTCTTCTAGTTCTTGTTCTTGTTCTTCTTGTTCTTGTTCTTGTTCTTGTTCTTCTTCTTCTTCTTCATCTTCTTCTTCTTTGTCTTCTTCGTCTTTGTCTTCTTCGTCTTTGTCTTCTTCGTCTTTGTCTTTTTCTTCCTCTTCTTGTTCTTCTTTTTGTTCTTCTTCTTGTTCTTCTTTTTGTTGTTGTTCTTGTTCTTGTTCTTGTTGTTCTTCTTCTTCTTCTTCTTCTTCTTCTTCTTCTTCTTCTTCATCTCATTATTATTATTATTATTGTTATCATTGTATTATTATTATTATTATCATCATTATTATTATTGTGTTATTATTATCATTAGTATTATTATTATCATTTACTCTGAGTCATGCTTATGTGGTGATGTTGATCTCAGTTACCAGTTGGGCAGTGGCGAGGCGGCCATCATGTCGAGGAAGACCATCAACGACGGGAAATGGCATAAAGTTACAGCAGTCAGGTGACATATTTATATATTATCATATTTACTGTTATATATTGACATTTGACATATTTTCATATTTACACATTTTCATATTGTCATATTTACATATTTTATATACATATTTTCATATTTAGATATTTATATATTGTCATTGTCATATTTTCATTGTCATTTTTCATATGTTCATATTTTCATATTGACATATGATCATATTTTCATTTTACATATTTAGATTATTTCACATTTGCATATGTTTATATTTACATATTTAGATATTTGCATATTACATTTACATATTTTTATGTTTACATATTTCGATAATTTCCTATTTTCATATTTACATGTTTACATATTGTCATTGTCATACTAACATATTTGCATATTTTCACATTTATATATTGCCATATTCACATATTTTCATATTGACATATGTTCATATTTACATATTGTCATATTAACATATTTAGATAATTTCATATTTACATATTTTTTAATGTTTAGATATTTTTATATTTACAAATTACATTTACATAGTCATTGTCATATTTACATAATGACATATTTTCATATTTACATATAGTCATATTTACATATATTCATATTTATATATTTAGATGTTTGCATTTTAAATATTTATATATTTACATGTTTACATATTTGCATTTTCATATGTACATATATTCATATTTATATATTTAGATGTTTGCATTTTAAATATTTTCATATTATATATTTACATGTTTACATATTTGCATTTTCATATTTACATATTATATAATTACATATTTATATATTTACATGTACATACTACCATATTTACATATTACATATTTACATATTATATATTTACATGTTTTCATATTTACATATTTAGATATTTACATATTGTCATATTTACATATTGCCGTATTTACATATTTTTATATACATATTTTCATATTTAGATATTTACATATTGTCATTGTCATATCTTCATTGTCATTTTTCATATGAACATGTTTTCATATTGACATATGTTCATATTTTAATTTTACATATTTGAATAATTTAATATTTGAATAATTTAATATTTGCATATTTTTATATTTAGATATTTACATATTACCTTTACATATTTTCATGTTTACATATTTGGATAATTTCCTATTTACATATTGTCATTGTCATACTAACATATTTACATATTTTCACATTTACATATTTCCATATTACCGTATTTTCCGCACTATAAGCCGCCCCGGGTTATTAGCCGCACCTTCAATGAATGGCATATTTCAAAACTTTGTTCACCTATAAGCCGCCCCGGGTTATTAGCCGCGCCTACGCTGCGCTAAAAGGAATGTCAAAAAAAACAGTCAGATAGGTCAGTCAAACTTTAATAATATATTACAAACCAGCGTTCTAACAACTCTGTTCACCCCCAAAATGTAATGTGCAAATGTGCAATCACAAAAATAGTAACACTCAAATTAGTGCAGTGCAATAGCAACATCAATAACTCAACGTTGCTCGAACGTTAATGTCACACAACACACAAAATAAACATTTAAAGCCCACTTTCTGAAGTTATTCCTCATCCATAAATCCCTCGAATTCTTCTTCAGTGTCTGAATTAAAAAGTTGGGCGAAAACGGCATCCAAAATGGCCGGCTCCGTCTCGTCGAAGTCATCAGAGTCAATGTTGCTGTTGTTTTCCAGCAGTTCCGTGAATCCTGCCTTCCGGAAAGCTCGGACCACAGTTGAGACCGATATATCCGCCCAGGCATTTACAATCCACTGGCAGATGTTAGCGTATGTCGTCCGGCGCTGTCTCCCTGTCTTAGTGGCGCAGGTCATCTTGTTGCTTCCTCTACCTACGCACCATTGATTCATTTATGTTCAATTCTCTCGCTGCTGCTCTATTTCCGTGTTCTACTGCGTGACTTATTGCCTTGAGTTTGAATTCTGCGTTGTACGCGTGTCTCTTAATAGGAGCCCTTTTGTGGTCTTTACAGATGTAAACACACAAATGAAATGAAACGTAATATCCGCGCGCTTCTTCTTCTACTGGGGCGGGTGCTTACCTTGGAGGTTGCTTACAGTAGAAGAAGAAGCGCTTCCTCTTCTATGGGGGCGGGTGCTTACCTTGGCGGTTGCTTACCGTAGAAGAAGAAGCGCTTCCTCTTCTACGAGGAAAAAAGATGGCGGCTGTTTACCGTAGTTGCGAGACCTAAACTTTTTGAAAATGAATATTAATATTAATCCATATATAAGGCGCACCGGGTTATAAGCCGCACTGCCAGCTTTTGAGAACATTTGTGGGTTTTAGGTGCGGCTTATAGTGCGGAAAATACGGTAACATATTTTATATAGTCATTGTCATATTTACATAATTTCATATTTTCGTATTTACGTATTTACATATAGTCATATTTACATATATTCATATTTATATATTTAGATGTTTGCATTTTAAATATTTACATTTTATATATTTACATGTTTACATATTTAAATTTTCATATTTACATAATATATTTACATATTTAAATATGTATATTTAAAGATGTACATATTACCATATTTACACATTACATATTTACATATTATATGTTTACATGTTTACATATTTACATTTTCATATTTACATATTTTCATATGAACATATTTACATATTGACATATTTCCATATTGTCTTGTTTACATATTTGAATTTGTATATATCACATATTTACATGTGCATATTTACATATTACATATTTACATATTCACAAATTTCCATATTTCCGTTTTACATATTTACATATTACATATTGACATATTACATATTTTTTTATTACATATTTACAAATTACAACTTCACTACAGACTCATCAAGTAAATCTGCAGTTGATTGATATCTGCCGGGACAGACACAATGAACACAATTAATTAATTATTAATGAGATTTTAGTCGTGCTGTGAAAGGATACATTTTTCTGAATCAGATTATTGTTTGGATTAATCACAATTAATCACAAGTACTTGCATGCATAATTTAACTAAGTTAAACATTTAAATTCATTAAATAATGTACATATTTGGACACGTGTGATTTTATTGTCAGAATAGATCAGAAGGTAAAGGAGCATGTGCAGGCAAGATAAATGATGTTGATACATACAATAATGCAATCTTTTTGTGATTAATCGCATGCGTTAACTCGTTACTTTGACGACTCTATTTAACTAAACACATGTGACACAAAGCTATAATGGATGTTTCGTTCAGCGAGTTTAACATACATTCATGTACATGTTTGCTTTTGGCATCTTTAATGTACAAGGGGTATCAAAGTGACCCCTAGCAACCTTAATTTTTTATGAGTGGATAAAGTTTGGACACCCCTTCTAGAAGGTTCTGAGAGAATTGATGGAATTAATCCAGGGGTGTCCAAACTTTTTCTTCTGTAGGCCGCACACTGAAAAATGAACGCATGCGGCGGCCATTTTGATATTTTTTATTTTTAAAACCATCCATCCATCCATTTCCTACCGCTTGTCCCTTTTGTGGTCGCGGGGGGTTATTTGCAAAACCAATACAACATATATATTTTTTCAACCTTTCGGTCTCCCATCTTCTTAAATTATGTTCTTGATATACTTCTTAAATGATATTGTTGATCTACTTCTTAAATTATGTTGTTGATGTACTTCTTAAATGATATTGTCGATGTGCTTCTTAAATTATATTGTTGATGTACTTCTTAAATGATTTAGTTAATGTATTTCTTTAGCTATATTGTTGATGTACTTCCTAAATTATATTGTTGATGTACTTCTTAAATGATTTTGTTGATGTACTTCTCAGATTAAATGATATTGTTGATGTACTTCTTAAATTAAATGATGTTGTTGATGTACTTCTTAAATTAAATTGTTGATGTATTTCCTAAATGATATTGTTGATGTACTTCTTAAACGATATTGTTGATGTACTTCTTAAATGATTTTGTTGATGTACTTCTTAAACGATATTGTTGATGTAATTCTTAAATTATATTGTTGAAGTACTACTTAAATGATTTTGTTGATATACTTCTTAAATTATATTGTTAATATACTTCTTAAATGATATCGTTGATGTACTTTCTAAATTATATTCTTGATATACTTCTTAAATGATGTTGTTGATGCACTTCTTAGATTATAATGTTAATGCACTTCTCAAATGATGTTGATGTACTTCTTAAATGATAGTGGTGATGTACTTCTTAAATGATATAGTTGATGTACTTCTTAAATGATATTGTTGATGTACTTCTTAAATGATATTGTTGATGTACTTCTTAAATTATATTGTTGATGTATTTTTTAAATTATATTGTTGATGTACTTCCGAAATTATATTGTTGATATACATCTTAAATTATATTGTTGATGTACTTATTATTTAATATTGTTGATGTACTTCTTAAATTATATTGTTGATGTATTTCTTAAATGATATTGTTGATGTACTTCTTAAATTATATTGATGTACTTCTTAAATTATATTGTTGATGTACTTCTTAAATGATGTTGTTGATGTGCTTATTAAAATATATTGTTGATGTACTTCTTAAATTAAATGTTGTTATTGATGTACTTCTTAAATTATATTGTTGGTGTACTTTTTAAATTATATTGTTGATGTACTTCTTAAATTATATTGTTGGTGTACTTTTTTAATGATATTGTTGGTGTACTTCTTAAATGATATTGTTGATGTACTTCTGAAATTAAATTATGTTGTATATGTACTTCTTAAATGTAATGATATTGTTGCTGTACTTCTTAAATTAAATGATTTTGTTGATGTACTCCTTAAATTATATTGTTAATGTACTTCTTAAATTAAATGATATGTTAATGTACTTCTTTAAATTAAATGACATTGTTGATGTACTTCCTAACTTAAATGATATAGTTGATGTACTTCTTAAATTATATTGTTAATGTACTTATTATATGAAATTGTTGATATACTTCATAAATTAAACGATATTGTTGATGTACTTCTTAAATTATAATATATTGTCGATGTACTTCTTAAATTAAATGATGTTGTTGATGTACTTCATAAATTAAATGACGTTGTTGATGTACTTCTTAAATATATTATGTTGTTGATGTACTTCTTGAATGGTATTTTTGATATACATCATAAATTAAACGATATTGTTGATGTACTTCTTAAATTAAATGACATTGTTGATGTACTTCATAAATTAAATGGTATTGTTAATGTACTTCTTAAATTAAATGACATTGTTGATTTACTTCTTAAGTAATATCGTTGATGTACTTCTTAAATTAAATTATATTGTTGATGTACTTCTTAAATGATATTGTTGATATACTTCATAAATTAAATTATATTGTTGATGTATTTCTTAAATTAAATGATGTAGTTGGTGTACTTCTTAAATGATATTGTTGATATACTTCATAAATTAAATTATATCGTTGATGCACTTCTTAAATTATATTGTTGATGTACTTCTTAAATTAAATGATATTGTTGCTGTACTTCTTAAATTAGATGATGTTGAATATGTACTTCTTAAATTAAATGATATTGTTGCTGTACTTCTTAAATTAAATGATATTGTTGATGTACTTCTTAAATTAAATTGTTGATGTATTTCCTAAATGATATTGTTGATGTACTTCTTAAACGATATTGTTGATGTACTTCTTAAATGATTTTGTTGATGTACTTCTTAAACGATATTGTTGATGTAATTCTTAAATTATATTGTTGAAGTACTACTTAAATGATTTTGTTGATATACTTCTTAAATTATATTGTTAATATACTTCTTAAATGATATCGTTGATGTACTTTCTAAATTATATTCTTGATATACTTCTTAAATGATGTTGTTGATGCACTTCTTAGATTATAATGTTAATGCACTTCTCAAATGATGTTGATGTACTTCTTAAATGATAGTGGTGATGTACTTCTTAAATGATATAGTTGATGTACTTCTTAAATGATATTGTTGATGTACTTCTTAAATGATATTGTTGATGTACTTCTTAAATTATATTGTTGATGTATTTTTTAAATTATATTGTTGATGTACTTCCGAAATTATATTGTTGATATACATCTTAAATTATATTGTTGATGTACTTATTATTTAATATTGTTGATGTACTTCTTAAATGATATTGTTGATGTATTTCTTAAATGATATTGTTGATGTACTTCTTAAATTATATTGATGTACTTCTTAAATTATATTGTTGATGTACTTCTTAAATGATGTTGTTGATGTGCTTATTAAAATATATTGTTGATGTACTTCTTAAATTAAATGTTGTTATTGATGTACTTCTTAAATTATATTGTTGGTGTACTTTTTAAATTATATTGTTGATGTACTTCTTAAATTATATTGTTGGTGTACTTTTTTAATGATATTGTTGGTGTACTTCTTAAATGATATTGTTGATGTACTTCTGAAATTAAATTATGTTGTATATGTACTTCTTAAATGTAATGATATTGTTGCTGTACTTCTTAAATTAAATGATTTTGTTGATGTACTCCTTAAATTATATTGTTAATGTACTTCTTAAATTAAATGATATGTTAATGTACTTCTTTAAATTAAATGACATTGTTGATGTACTTCCTAACTTAAATGATATAGTTGATGTACTTCTTAAATTATATTGTTAATGTACTTATTATATGAAATTGTTGATATACTTCATAAATTAAACGATATTGTTGATGTACTTCTTAAATTATAATATATTGTCGATGTACTTCTTAAATTAAATGATGTTGTTGATGTACTTCATAAATTAAATGACGTTGTTGATGTACTTCTTAAATATATTATGTTGTTGATGTACTTCTTGAATGGTATTTTTGATATACATCATAAATTAAACGATATTGTTGATGTACTTCTTAAATTAAATGACATTGTTGATGTACTTCATAAATTAAATGGTATTGTTAATGTACTTCTTAAATTAAATGACATTGTTGATTTACTTCTTAAGTAATATCGTTGATGTACTTCTTAAATTAAATTATATTGTTGATGTACTTCTTAAATGATATTGTTGATATACTTCATAAATTAAATTATATTGTTGATGTATTTCTTAAATTAAATGATGTAGTTGGTGTACTTCTTAAATGATATTGTTGATATACTTCATAAATTAAATTATATCGTTGATGCACTTCTTAAATTATATTGTTGATGTACTTCTTAAATTAAATGATATTGTTGCTGTACTTCTTAAATTAGATGATGTTGAATATGTACTTCTTAAATTAAATGATATTGTTGCTGTACTTCTTAAATTAAATGATATTGTTGATGTACTTCTGAAGTTATATTGTTAATGTATTTCTTAAATTAAATGATATTGTTAATGTACTTCTTTAAATTAAATGATGTTGTTGATGTACTTCTTAAGTGATATTGTTGATGTACTTCTTAACTTAAATGATATTGTTGATGTACTTCTTAACTTAAATGATATTGTTGATGTACTTCTTAAAATATATTGTTAATGTACTTCTTAAATGATATCGTTGATGTACTTCTTAAATTAAATTATATTGTTGATGTACTTCTTAAATTAAATTATGTTGTTGATGTACTTCTTAAATGATATTGTTGATATACTTCATAAATTTAATTACATTGTTGATGCACTTCTAAAATTATATTGTTGATGTACTTCTTAAATTAAATGATATTGTTGCTGTACTTCTTAAATTAAATGATATTGTTGCTGTACTTCTTAAATTAAATGATATTGTTGATGTACTTCTTAAATGATATTGTTAATGTACTTCTTAAATTAAGTGATATTGTTATTGTACTTCTTTAAATTAAATGACGTTGTTGATTTACTTCTTAAGTGATATCGTTGATGTACTTCTTAACTTAAATGATATTTTTGATGTACTTCTTAACTTAAATGATATTGTTGATGTACTTCTTAAATAATATCGTTGATGTACTTCTTAAATTAAATGATATTGTTGATGTACTTCTTGAATCAAATGACGATGTTGATGTACTTCTTAAATGCTATTGTTGATATACTTCATAAATTAAATTATATTGTTGATGTACTTCTTAAATTAAAAGATGTTGTCGATGTACTTCTTAAATGATATTGTTGATGTACTTTTTAAATTAAATGATATTGTTGATGTACTTCTTAAATTAAATGATATTGTTGATGTACTTCTTAAATAAATTATGTTGTTGATGTACTTCTTAAATGATATTGTTGATATACTTCATAAATTAAATGATATTGTTGATGTACTTCTTAAATTAAATGATATTGTCGATGTACTTCTTAAATTATATTGTTGATGTACTTCTTAAATGAAATTGTTGATGTACTTCTTAAATTAAATGATATTGTTGATGTACTTCTTAAATTAAATGATATTGTTGATGTACTTCCCAAATCAAATGACGTTGTTGATGTACTTCTTAAATAAATTATGTTGTTGATGTACTTCTTAAATGATATTGTTGATATACTTCATAAATTAAATGATATTGTTGATGTACTTCTTAAATTAAATGATGTTGTCGATGTACTTCTTAAATGATATTGTTGATATACTTCATAAATCAAATTATATTGTTGATGCACTTCTTAAATTATATTGTTGATGTACTTCTTAAATGATATTATTGATATACTTCATGAATCAAATTATATTGTTGATGCACTTCTTAAATTATATTGTTGCTGTACTTCTTAAATTAAATGATATTGTTGATATACTTCTTAAATGATATTGTTAATGTACTTCTTAAATTAAATAATATTGTTAATGTACTTCTTTAAATTAAATGACGTTGTTGATGTACTTCTTAAGTGATATCATGATGTACTTCTTAACTTAAATGATATTGTTGATGTACTTCTTAAATTATACTGTTAATGTACTTCTTAAATGATATCGTTGATGTACTTCTTAAATTAAATGATATTGTTGATCCATCCATCCATCCATTTTCTACCGCTTATTCCCTTTGGGGTCGCGGGGGGCGCTGGAGCCTATCTCAGCTACAATCGGGCTTGTTGATGTACTTCTTAAATTAAATGATGTTGTTGATGTACTTCTTAAATTAAATGACGTTGTTGATGTACTTCTTAAATAAATTATGTTGTTGATGTACTTCTTAATTGATATTGTTGATATACATCATAAATTAAACTATATTGTTGATGTACTTCTTAAATTAGATGATGTTGTTGATGTACTTCTTAAGTGATATCATGATGTACTTCTTAACTTAAATGATATTGTTGATGTACTTCTTAAATTATACTGTTAATGTACTTCTTAAATGATATCGTTGATGTACTTCTTAAATTAAATGATATTGTTGATGTACTTCTTAAATTATAATATATTGTTGATGTACTTCTTAAATTAAATGATGTTGTTGATGTACTTCTTAAATTAAATGACGTTGTTGATGTACTTCTTAAATAAATTATGTTGTTGATGTACTTCTTAATTGATATTGTTGATATACATCATAAATTAAACGATATTGTTGATGTACTTAAATTAGATGATGTTGTTGATGTACTTTTTAAATTAAATGACATTGTTGATGTACTTCTTAAGTGATATCGTTGATGTACTTCTTAAATTAAATGATGTTGTTGATGTACTTCTTAAATTATATTGTTGATATACTTTATAAATTAAATGATATTGTTGATGTACTTAATAAATTAAATGATATTGTTAATGTACTTCTTAAATTAAATTATGTTGTTGATGTACTTCTTAAATGATATTGTTGATAAACTTCATAAATTAAATGATATTGTTGATGTACTTAAATGATATTGTTGATGTACTTCTTAAATTAAATGGTGTTGTCGATAAATAAAAAATAACTTTTTTTACATCCTGTATGTTTTAGCTGATTGAAGAGTTGTATCGATTCAATGGCGGAGACAAGAATGCCTTGCTTGGTTTCCTTGCAGGGCGGGAAAAGATGGCTACCTTCAGGTGGACGAAGACGCTGCTCTTCACGGCCAGTCTAAGGGCAGAAGCATCATGGTCAACACCAAAGGACACATCTACCTGGGTGAGCTCACCTGAGAACCCTCGTCACGTCCACCATGGCGTGTTGTCCTCGTCCTCGTCCTCGTCCTCGTCATTGTCGTTGTTGTTGTTGTCATCGTTGTTGTTGTCATTGTTGTTGTTGTGCCACAGGCGGCGCTCCGGACATGGCCGCCATGACCGGGGGGAAGTTCACCTCGGGAATATCAGGATGTGTGAGGAACGTCTCCCTGATGGACGCCAGGCCAGGAGAGCGGCCCGCCAGGACCATCGACCTGCAGGCCCACGCCGCTCACAGCCTCAACGTGCGGCCGTGCACGTCCTAGACTGAAAGGAACTCTCACACACACACGCACACACACACACACACACACACACACACACACACACACACACACACACACACACACATAAATGTCTTGCCTACTTTGTGTGGACCAACGGTTGGTCAGTAGGTTGTGAGGGCCCCCCTTTCCACTATAGCTAGAATGATGCAATATATATATCTAGCACTAGATGGGAGTAGAGAGTTGCAACATTACTTCAGAAGGAAAACACACAAAGTCAAAAAAATAAGTTTACTTCTGTAGTTGTGAGGACCAGGCAACAGAAAGGGTGGTATGTCCACACAAAGATGGTGAGTACACACACACACACACACACACACACACACACACACACACACACACACACACACACACACACACACACACACACACACACACACACAGACACACACACAGTTCCAGAGAGACTGACACAAAAACCATACACAAACCTTGGTGCTTAGCTGCTACCAAAAAACAAAAAAAACTGGCCGATACAACACGATCGTGGTGATACCAAAACACGAGGGTTTCTTCTCTTCCTGTGTTTTTTTTTTTTTAGTAGAAGATGAGAAGACGTGCAGTTTACATCCTTTGCAGTCCTTTTAGCCACGGGTCGGATCCTCTTTGGACTCGGACACGTTTTTACAGCACTGAATTGTATTTATATGCAAATGGAGAAAATACGAGATATTTTGTCAGGAGTCATCTTAACAGCAACTTGTATCGTTTTTTTTTTGTTGTTGTTGTTTTTTTTTACCTGTTTTACTCACACCAACATTTTTTATTAGGGGTGTCCTGACTTCCGATACCATACTGATATTGGGGCAATGGCTGATACTGACATTGATCCCATACGATATCAGCACACATACTTGTATCGCTAAAGGAGCGTGGAATGTTAGAAAAAGGTTTAATCAAGTGAAAAGAGTCAAACAGAGAACAATAACAACGTATTTATTTTCAACTGTCTGGAATGGAATTGTGCTGTCTTTAAGTTGAAGTGGAGTGCTAATTAGGCTCACGACGCAGTAAGTGGAATGATGCGGACACAGTTGTTACTTTCGAACACTGCCTTGGAGACTTTGTATGTGTAAGTGATATGCAACTATAATTATTTGATACTTGTTTGTGTTGACAAATGTCACCTTTTATTGTTCTATGATTATTACCTATGTCTAGCTTGTGTGCTATTGTGTGCTCAGCTGTTGTGTAGCTGCCAGCTTCTCGTCGAGCAGGGTGGCTCTCAAACCTTTTTCACCAGGTACCGCCTCAGAAAAGTATCACCATAATGACCAACATTCAAATGCAGTAGCATAGTAGGCACAATTATGCATTAAAAACAAGGCAGATATTGTATTTAATCAGCATATTTGATATTGTTGGCCATTGCAACATTAGACACAGTTTTGAACAGTAACATTGTGTTTAACTTAAAAATAAGTATTGTGTGTGCTATTGTGTGCTTAGCTGTTGTGTAGCTGCTAGCTCCTAGTTGCCTATAGTCATTTTGTAAATGACTTTAGTATAAAGGACGAGATTGTGTGTTTATTGGAGGACTGCTTGTATCGCGCGTGATATCACTCACAAGTAAACACACTGCAGGACTGCTTGTATCGGACATGATGTCGCACACAAGTAAACACACTGCAGGACTGCTTGTATAGCACATGATGTCGCGCACAAGTAAACACACTGCAGGACTGCTTGTATCGCACATGATGTCGCACACAAGTAAACACTGCAGGACTGCTTGTATCGCACATAATGTCGCACACAAGTAAACATACTGCAGGACTGCTTGTATAGCACATGGTGTCGCACAAAAGCAAACATTCTGCAGGATGACTTGTATCGCACATGATATCGCACACAAGCAAAGACGCTGCAGGACTGCTTGTATGGCGTGTGATATCGCGCACAAGCAAAGACGCCGCCCGACTGCTTGTATCGCACGTGATGTTGCACACAAGTAAACACTCCGCAGGACTGCTTGTTTCGCACGTAATATCGCACACAAGTAATGACGCCGCAGGACTGCTTGTATCGCACGTGATTACGCACACGGGTGATGACGCTGCAGGACTGCTTGTATCGCACACAAGTAAAGGACTCTGCGGGACTGCTTGTATCGCACGGGATGTCGCACACGAGTAATGACGCTGCAGGACTGCTTGTATCGCACACAAGTAAAGGACTCTGCGGGACTGCTTGTATCGCACGTGATGTCGCACACAAGTAAAGACGCTGCACGACTGCTTGTATCGCACGTGATGTCGCGCACAAGCAAACACGCTGCATGACCGCTTCTATCGCACACAAGTAAAGACTCTGCGGGACGGCTTGTATCGCACGTGATATCGCACACAAGTAAAGACGCTGCACAACTGTTTTGTATCGCACGTGATGTTGCACACAAGCAAACACGCTGCATGACCGCTTCTATCGCACACAAGTAAAGACTCTGCGGGACGGCTTGTATCGCACGTGATATCGCACACAAGTAAACACGCTGCACAACTGTTTTGTATCGCACATGATGTCGCACACAAGTAAACACGCTGCATGACCGATTCTATTGCACACAAGTAAAGACTCTGCGGGACGGCTTGTATTGCACGTGATGTCGCACACAAGTAAAGACGCTGCACGACTGCTTGTATCGCACATGATGTTGCACACAAGTAAACACGCTGCATGACCGATTCTATCGCTCACAAGTAAAGACTCTGCGGGACGGCTTGTATCGCACGTGATATCGCACACAAGTAAACACGCTGCTTGTATCACACACTTTTTACATGCAAGCACATCTCAACACATACTTTTTTATTGGGATGATATCAAACCGATATTCGATATCAATATGGGATCGGACCACCCTTAGTTTTCAAGTTGTTTCTGTCTGGTTTTGTTTTGTTTTTTCACACAAAAAAGAAGATTGGTGCTAATTATTGTCAGACACGATACAGAACAGTGATGTAGTTACACTTTAGTATGTTGTTTTTCTTTCAAAAGTGTAATTAGATTAAAACATTAAAAGAACACACAATGACGTTTTATTTTGAAATCTCGTCTGAAAAAAGCATTGGGTTTGCATCACTCTGTCGTCATTGTTGTCACATTTTGATCCATCTCAACAATAACGATGCTTCCTGCTGCTGTAATTACACTAGGAGTGACAGGCGATATCGCCATAGCTACGATACAGGATTGGGATGTGGCGATACATTGCGGTATTCCACATAGTTCAGTGGTATTGTCTTAGTTCCAGAGAAAAATACTCTTTTAGTTTTCAACATCACACCAGCCCTTGAAATAAGACTTTGGAAACCCCTTTATCCCATAAAAGAATGCTGAGCCAATCAGAGGCCACGATACTCAACAGGTTGCTCTCATTGGTTGGTCTCATCTAATGGCCCCACAATTACAATAATATTGACATTTTCACTTAATTTAGACATTTTTATGCTTAAAAACTCCCAATTTAGGCCCAAAATACGCTCTTAAAAACTAAAACAAACAAAAAATGCGATAAAGTGCAGATACAGTAATAATAATTCACTGGACAAACAAATAAATGACCTAAAATCAAAAAAATATCACACTTGTTGTCCTGCCTTGCTCATTAACTTGCTCATTAAAAACTGTATTAAAAAAAAAAAAAACTGTCAACAAAAAAATCTGGCACGTTTCTTTTACATAAATTACTGTACATCCATTTTTTTTATTTTATTTTTTTTACAGTAAAATTATGTTGACTTGGCATTCAGTATTTTAACATAAAACCTACTCTTTTTTTTTTTTTTTTTTTTTTACAATGGATTCAGCCCAAAACATGACTATGACAGAAAATAATAATAATAATAATAATAATAATAATAATGATAATAATAATAATAATAATAATACTTGTTTAAACAAACTTTTTGTTGTTGTTGTTGTTGTTTTTTTTACGACTTAAAAAATAATGACATAAAAATTAATGTTGCATTATAAGTGCCGCGATATATCGCCATATTGACATTTGTTTCCCGCATTTAGTGTGAAAGTTCGTTGTTACGTGTCCTGTGATTGGCTGGTGACCGATCAAGGAGTAAACCCCGCCTCCTGCCAGCAATTGTCCGCCGTGATTGGCTGCAGCTCACACGCCACTTTGAGCACGATAAGCAGTGGAAAATAAAATAATAATCAACGAGTTTACTACTTAGTGATTATTATTATTATTATTATTATTATTATTATTATTATTGTTATTATTATTATGGCTTAGTTTGTTTGATCAAGCTTCAAATGTCAATAGAAGCTTCAGTTAAAACTCCATTCTTTTTAATTCCAACTTTTCTTCTTTTATTTTGAAAATATTAATGTCCTTCTCACAGGGAAAAAAAAAAACAACCTTTGCAATTTCTGAAAATTGTTGTCATGTTGTTTGGAATGTGAATATTGGAGAGCTGAGGCCGAGTTATAGTTTAGTCCTCAAACTGGATCTAAATATTCGGGGTGTCCCGGTACAACTTTGTCGCTTCCGATACGACACCGATACTAGAGGCGATCTTGATATCAGCAGAAATCATACTTGTATCATTTAGTAGTGTGGAATGTACGAAATGAGTCAAACAGAACAATGGCAGTTATGAAAAACATTAACATATTTATTATTACCATCTGGAATGGTCTTATGCTATCTTTAAGTTGAAGTGGAGTGGTAATTGTGTGTTTTTTGAGGCCACAATAGTTCCATCTATACATCCATCCATTTTCTACCACTTGTACCGTTCAAGGGCACTGGGGGTGCCGGAGTGTTACATTAAAATCACGGCTCAGTAAGTTGAATGATGCGGACACGTTTGTTACTGGATGCGTTTTAATACTGCCTTGGAGACTTTGTACGTGTCGGTAATATGCAACTATAACTACTTGATACTTGTTTATATTGACAAATGTCACATGATTATTACCTGTGTCTAGCGTGTGCGCTATTGTGTGCTTAGCTGTTGTGTAGCTGCTAGCTCCTAGTAACCCGTAGCCTAGCGCATTGGCTCACCAGCACCTGAGAAAAGAGCGTAGTAGGTCCAAGTGTTCATTAAAAACATACATTTAAAATTAGACACATTTTGAAGAGTAACACTGTGTTTAGATATTTCCTTAAATGATGTTTTGTAGCCAACGTTCCACTAGGGCCCAGCATGTTGACTTTTTTAAGAAGTAAAGAGCAACTTTGTGTGCTTATTGAGGATATTTGAATAGTATGATCCCACACTTGTTTTGTGCTGATATCGGTCTGATATCAATATGGTATCGGGACACCCCTACTAAACATGTCGATGCTTTGGTTTGAAATCATCTTTTCAAAGGTGCACTTTTACTCCTAATCCATTCTACTGTTTGACTTGTGAGCAGCAGAAATGACGTTTCATGAAAGCTGAGTGCAAACAATCATCGTCAGCACAGCCCCCCCGCCTCCCATCCCCCTTTGTGTTTCTGAAATAAAATCATGTGCTATTTGTAATGTTGTGTTTGTCATTGTGTTGTGATTGTGTTGTGATTGTGTTGTGATTGTTGGGCGGCCATCTTGTTTCCTGAGCCGCATGTTTTGAGAGTGAAAGTGGGAAAGTTCCAACATGATCCTGCAGTATCTTGTGTTGCGCTGCAGGTTACACCCGCTTCTCCTCACACACACCTTTGTGTTGTGTG
>NC_084548.2:61777500-61822500 GCF_033978685.3 Nerophis lumbriciformis
ATAACTACAAAAAAAAAATATATATATATATATATATATATATATATATATATATACAGGTAAAAGCCAGTAAATTAGAATATTTTGAAAAACTTGATTTATTTCAGTAATTGCATTCAAAAGGTGTAACTTGTACATTATATTTATTCATTGCACACAGACTGATGCATTCAAATGTTTATTTCATTTAATTTTGATGATTTGAAGTGGCAACAAATGAAAATCCAAAATTCCGTGTGTCACAAAATTAGAATATTACTTAAGGCTAATACAAAAAAGGGATTTTTAGAAATGTTGGCCAACTGAAAAGTATGAAAATGAAAAATATGAGCATGTACAATACTCAATACTTGGTTGGAGCTCCTTTTGCCCCAATTACTGCGTTAATGCGGCGTGGCATGGAGTCGATGAGTTTCTGGCACTGCTCAGGTGTTATGAGAGCCCAGGTTGCTCTGATAGTGGCCTTCAACTCTTCTGCGTTTTTGGGTCTGGCATTCTGCATCTTCCTTTTCACAATACCCCACAGATTTTCTATGGGGCTAAGGTCAGGGGAGTTGGCGGGCCAATTTAGAACAGAAATACCATGGTCCGTAAACCAGGCACGGGTAGATTTTGCGCTGTGTGCAGGCGCCAAGTCCTGTTGGAACTTGAAATCTCCATCTCCATAGAGCAGGTCAGCAGCAGGAAGCATGAAGTGCTCTAAAACTTGCTGGTAGACGGCTGCGTTGACCCTGTATCTCAGGAAACAGAGTGGACCGACACCAGCAGATGACATGGCACCCCAAACCATCACTGATGGTGGAAACTTTACACTAGACTTCAGGCAACGTGGATCCTGTGCCTCTCCTGTCTTCCTCCAGACTCTGGGACCTCGATTTCCAAAGGAAATGCAAAATTTGCATGGTTGGGTGATGGTTTGGGGTGCCATGTCATCTGCTGGTGTTCCTGAGATCCAGGGTCAACGCAGCCGTCTACCAGCAAGTTTTAGAGCACTTCATGCTTCCTGCTGCTGACCTGCTCTATGGAGATGGAGATTTCAAGTTCCAACAGGACTTGGCGCCTGCACACAGCGCAAAATCTACCCGTTCCTGGTTTACGGACCATGGTATTTCTGTTCTAAATTGGCCCGCCAACTCCCCTGACCTTAGCCCCATAGAAAATCTGTGGGGTATTGTGAAAAGGAAGATGCAGAATGCCAGACCCAAAAACGCAGAAGAGTTGAAGGCCACTATCAGAGCAACCTGGGCTCTCATAACACCTGAGCAGTGCCAGAAACTCATCGACTCCATGCCACGCCGCATTAACGCAGTAATTGAGGCAAAAGGAGCTCCAACCAAGTATTGAGTATTGTACATGCTCATATTTTTCATTTTCATACTTTTCAGTTGGCCAACATTTCTAAAAATCCCTTTTTTGTATTAGCCTTAAGTAATATTCTAATTTTGTGACACACGGAATTTTGGATTTTCATTTGTTGCCACTTCAAATCATCAAAATTAAATGAAATAAACATTTGAATGCATCAGTCTGTGTGCAATGAATAAATATAATGTACAAGTTACACCTTTTGAATGCAATTACTGAAATAAATCAAGTTTTTCAAAATATTCTAATTTACTGGCTTTTACCTGTATATATATATATATATATATATATATATACGCTTTTGGTAGCCATCCACAAGCTTCTGGCAAGCTTCTGGTTGAATTTTTGACCACTCCTCTTGACAAGATTGGTGCAGTTTTAGCTAAATGTGTTGGTTTTCTGGCATGGACTTGTTTCTTCAGCATTGTCCACAGGTTTAAGTCAGGACTTTGGAAAGGCCATTCCAAAACCTTAATTCTAGCCTGATTTAGCCATTCCTTTACCACTTTTGACATGTGTTTGGGGTCATTGTCCTGTTGGAACACCCAACTGCGCCCAAGACCCAACCTAGAGGCTGAGGAGGTAATTTTCCTTTTTCATTGTCACATTTACTCTCTGTAAAGCATTAGTTCCATTTGCAGCAAAACAGGCCCAGAGCATAATACTACCACCACTATGCTTGACGGTAGGGATTGGTGTTCCTGGGATTAAAGGCCTCACCTTTTGTCCTCCTTGTGGCCAAAAAGCTACATTTTTATTTCATCTGACCACAGAACTTTCCTCCAGAAGGTCTTATATTTGTCCATGTGATGTCAGATGAAACTAAAATGTAGCTGTTTCTAGCCCGGCGGAACTGCTGTTACTGACAGGAAAAGGGCGAAGGTGATTCACTGGCGCCGTAAAACCAGTCGTTTCGAGCAGACAGTGCTCGTCAGCCTGGGATGGCAATCTGTCTAGGAGAAGAAAAACTCTGATTCCAAACCTCGGCTAATTCCAGACATGGAAAAGGTTTCAGGAGTAAACCTCGAGGAAAAATCCGGAGTTAGAGCCCTTAAGGCGGTCAGTTGTAGCCTGCAACCTCATCCCGGCAGCTCCTGGGACGTCATTGGTGCCGAATTGTAATAGCCTGACAATTCCTTTGGATCCACCATCCCCCAGTCAGCAAGGTGCTGTCCCGCTACGGTCTACCCTCCCCATTGGGTGCATGGGGATAGGGAACCACCTGAATGGTGGACTGAATTCTCAGCACCTGCCAAAAAACCGACCAAGCTAAGGAGACCATCTCTCAAACTGGCCTGCGGAATGTCTGGACTATGATGACCGGCTTTTCTACGAATCTCACAGACATCAGTGACCTCAGGAGAACTGCGGTCATCAACGACAAACTCCACAGACTGAATGTGGACATTTCCACCCTCCAAGAAACATGGTTGGCAGATTCGGGTGCGTTGAAAGAGAATGATTACACTTACTTCTGGCAAGGAAAGAGCTCCCAAGAGCCGAGGGAACATGGTGTAGGCTTTGCTGTGAAGAACAGCCTGCTGACTACGGTGGAGCTAGGCAGCAACGGCTCAGAACGACTCCTCACTCTTCGCCTTACCATGAATTGATTTACGTGTACCCCGACTTAAACAAGTTGAAAAACTTATTCGGGTGTTAACATTTAGCGGTCAATTGTACGGAATATGTACTGTAAAAGTTTCAGTCAATCAATCAAAAAAGCCTCAACATCACCGAAGGCCTCGTGACCCTCGTGAGCGTTTACGCCCCGACACTGTCCTCCACCCTAGACGTCAAGGACCGCTTCCAAGAGAACCTCACCTCCATCATCAGCAGCGTCCCCAGTAAGGAACAACTTCTTCTATTGGACGACTTCAACGCCAGAGTGGGGGCGGATCACGACTCGTTGTCAGGCTTGTCCCTGACAGTTTGACTGTGTTTTAGTTTTTCCTCTGCGTTTGTCTTAATTTTCTGTCAGCGCTTTTATTTTGTCTTCATTTCCTGATTGTCTCCCTGAGTGCTGCTTCCCCTCAGCTGTGGCTGATTGGCACCTGGCCACACCTGGTGTCAATCAGCCAGCTGCTATTTAAACCTGCCTTCCCCTCCAGTCAGTGCTGGATTATTGTCATTGTCGCTAATACTTGTTGTCACTACTACCTGTCATAATACTTGTCGTTGTAGCTCTGTCTACTTTTGTTCACTCTGCTCATGTCATAGTTCCTTCGTGTCACAGTAAGTGTTTTTGTTTCTTGTCGACAGTTAGCCTTTGTGCTATTTTAGTTCATAGCCAAGTTTGTTCTCCACCTTGTGCGCGCCTTTTGTTTGTACCCTTTTGTTTGTTTTTTTGCCATAGTGTTAAATTAAATCATGTTTTCCTGGACAAAGCCTGCCATCTCTGCATCTTGGGGTTCGTCACCAACATACTCTGACGCTCGTGGCCCTCATGCCTTGGCAATTTTAGGATGGGAAACATGAACGAGAACGGGCAACGCCTGCTTGAACTTAGCACTTTCCACAAGATATGCGTCACAAACTCGTACTTCCAGTCCAAGCCCCAACACAAGGTTTCCTGGAGACACCCTCGATCCAAACACTGGCACCAACTAGACCTCATCCTAGTCAGGCACACCGCCATAAAGAGTGTCCTCCACACACGCTCCTTTCACAGGGCACACTGCGATACGGACCACTCTCTGGTCCGCTGTGAGATGAGGCTGCAACCAAAGACGATTAATCGATCCAGGAATTAGGGTAACACCCGCATCGATGTCAGTAAGATGTCCCAGCCGAGTACTGTTTACTGCCACCTTTGAGCAGGAAGTGAGCACCACCCAGCCATGAGACACCGCTAAAGAGAAGTGGGAAGTACTGCGGGATATTATACATCGCACAGCTATGGTAAGCTTCGGGAAGAAGTCCTCGAAATCACACGACTGATTTGATGCCAAGTCGACCGAGATGTCGCCCGTGATCAAAGCCAAGCGTGTCGCCCTTGCCAAATATAAGCAGTCACCCAGCAAGCAGAACCTGCAAACCCTCAGAGCTGCCAGAAGCAAAGCAAAACAGACAGCTCGGCGTTGTGTAAACAAATACTGGCAAGAACTCAGCACAGAAATCCAGAACACTGCTGCCTCAGGAAATATCAAAGGAATGTATGACGGCATCAAGAAAGCACTGGGACCACCACAGAGCAAGACAGCCCCCCTGAAATCTACCACTGGGGATCTGATCACGGATAAAAGCCAGCAGATGAAGAAATGGGTGGAACATTACATCGACCTGTACTCGAGGCAGAACACTGTTTCCAGCTCGTCCCTTGGTGCCATCCATGGAAGACCTTGACGCACAGCCAACACTTGAAGAGCTCAGTAAGGTCACTGACAGCCTGGCCCCGGGAAAAGCCCCCGGCAGTGACGGTATTCCACCTGACCTCATCAAAAACTGCAAAACCACCCTACTATTTCCGCCGCACCAGGTCTTATGCCAGGTGCCGCAGGTCATGAGGGATGCCAAGATCATCACCCTCTACAAGAACAAGGGGGAGAGAAGTGACTGCAACAACTACAGAGGCATCTCTCTTCTCAGCGTTGTTGGCAAAGACTTCGCCGGGGTCATCTTGATCCGTCTGCAACAATTGGCTGAGCGAGTCTACCCGGAGTCTCAGTGTGGTTTTCGTGCCAAGAGATCTACCATATATATGGTGTTCTCCTTGAGACAACTACAAGAGAAGTGCAGAGAAGAGCATGGCCCCCTGTGCATTGCCTTCATCGACCTCACCAAGGCATTTGACCTGGTCAGTAGGGATGGACTTTTCAAGGTTCTCTCCAAGATTGGCTGCCCACCCAAACTCAAGAGCTTGATCGAATCCTTCCACACAGATATGAAGGGGACAGTACATTTCAACGGCAGCTCATCCGAACCTTTCAGCATCAATGGCGGCGTCAAACAAGACTGCGTCCTCGCCCCAACACTTTTCAGCATCTTCTTCGCTCTGCTGCTCAAGGACGCATTCGGCACGTCAACGGAAGGAATCTACCTGCGAATCAGATCAGACGGCAGGCTCTTCAACCCCTCCTGTCTCCGTCCAGCAGGTCACATACCTCGGCTCCACAGTCACAGACAACTTCTCCCTTGACGCTGAGGTTGACAAAAGAATCGGTAAGTCAGCCACCACACTTGCTCGCCTTACAACACGAGTGTGGACGAACCCCAAGCTGACTGCTGTGACCAACAGTCATAAATATATATATACAAACCCCGTTTCCATATGAGTTGGGAAATTGTGTTGGATGTAAATATAAACTGAATACAATGATTTGCAAATAATTTTCAACCCATATTCAGTTGAATATGCTACAAAGACAACATATTTGATGTTCAAACTGATAAACTTTTTTTTTTTTGCAAATAATCATTAACTTTAGAATTTGATGCCAGCAACACGTGGCAAAGAAGTTGGGAAAGGTGGCAATAAATACTGATAAAGTTGAGGAATGCTCATCAAACACTTATTTGGAACATCCCACAGGTGAACAGGCAAATTGGGAACAGGTGGGTGCCATGATTGGGTATAAAAGTAGATTCCATGAAATGCTCAGTCATTCACAAACAAGGATGGGGCGAGGGTCACCACTTTGCAGAGGTGTGGACTCGAGTCACATGACTTGGACTCGAGTCAGACTCGAGTCATGAATTTGATGACTTTAGACTCGACTTGACAAAATGTAAAGACACTTGCAACTCGACTTAGACTTTAACATCAATGACTTGTGACTTCACTTGGACTTGAGCCTTTTGACTTGACATGACTTGACATGACTTGCCACTTTCCCCAAAATCCAAAGCTTAAAAAGTTATTTGGGAGCGCTCCGTATTTTTCATTTTCTTCGTCTGTCTATCAGCGTGTTATTCCTGTCAGCTGGTGTGCTGTCAGTACAACAGCCAATCAAATTAGAACTACGTTGTTTTCATCACACAGCATTCATCCAATCAAATTGCAGGACAACCAATGAGGAAGAGTTGTCCAACAACGTGCCAGTGAGAAACAATTATGTTAAAGTTGGTTTCATTCGGGTATAAAAACTACGACTTGGTCAACAAAAAACGAATTGCCGTATGCAAATCACGCAGTTCGAATATTACAGACGGAGACGCAACAACTTCCAACTTCGTTCGACATTTGAAGTTGCACAAAGAAGGGTAAGTTTTGAATGTAAGATAACGTTTATTGGCTAAGTAACGTGACTTTTATTTGCTGTGTAGTTAAATCAGTGAGGCTGCAAACTCACTGCTAACGTTATAACCATAGACATCTTATAAGTAGACGCAGCATAGAGCGCTACTGCCTACTGGCGCAGACGAGACGCGGGGCCGCCATCTTGGAGTGGTGATCCGCTCCACTCAGTGCAATTCATTTGGCAGGAGCAATGAACTGTCAGCGCATTTAATTCATTTTACCTCACTGAATACCACTGATTTTCACCCCCTTTTTGTCATACGTGTAGCTATGATAACAGACACATGTTTTGGCGTGTTTTATTATTCATAGTTTGCTTAACAGTAATATAATATTCTTATACGCTATAAGTGACCAGACGTCCGAGATCAAAACTGGGAATATAATCCCAGAGAAGGGGGAAAAAAACGGTAAACTATTTTTAAGTTGAAGAAACTATATGATTAGGTTATATATACATATGCGTGTATCCTACATAAACAATGTATGAATACATTAGATATCTATATATCTTAGGGACCTATAGACTGTATCTCTGTTGCTTCAGCAGCAGAGAGTTTATTCTGTCTTGACACTTTGTATTGATATTTTCTATTACATTCTTCCCTTAAATGATAATGTTTGCAGTGATTGTTTTATATGTATTATTTTATGTAAGTCGCTTTGGATAAAAGCGTCTGCCAAATACTTAAACATATATAAACACCTGAAAGTCTTCATATCAGCTAAAACCACCAATCTGTTTCACTGGATTCAGAATAAAACCAAATTCTGTTTAACCCAACAATGTTAGTATTTGAATATTGTTACTTGAAGACTGATTCCTGGTTACAATTATACTGTTAAGAAAGTATTGTCTTATACTTTGCCTAAAATGAGAATGCATCATAATCAGTAGTGGCTGGTGAATTTTGTTTTAGGTGGGGCTGAAAGTTTGTAAACCAAACCCCTGTAGGGACGTCATCCTCCCCCAGAATATTTCTTTGTGATTTTCACATACAAATATTGAAGATCTTTGATCCTTCTCAACTCTGTGGTAATATTATTTTCATAAAATACAACCAATAGTACGTTAATGTTAAATCTTACTTGTGAAAAGTAATCCCCCGATTCCTATTTTCAACAGTCCGCTCATTTGAGCAGGAAAACGCTGAACACCATCTTTGTTTTCTACCTTTCAACTGTCAGTTTAGGCTGCTCGCCGGCCCCTCATCAGCACTTCAAGATGGCGGGCAAATTGCTCACGTCACAGCAACCAATGCTGCGTCTACTTATAAGATGTCTATGGTTATAACGTCATTGCAAACACGGCAATCTGTTGCGTCCACTGCAGTTTGCTACCTTATTCATACTTTTTGTCAAGTGATTTTTTTTTAAGCAGGGTTTCATGAGGTACCTATACATAACGTTACGTTAGTCAATGTATCACACACAGTAACATTACGTTAGTCAATGTATCACACACAGTAACATTACGTTAGTCAATGTATCACACACAGTAACGTAACGTTAGACGGCGGTCAGCAGCACCGCGTATTTTAGCCACCTACAAAAAGACAAACATAGTCAAATAAAGGTCAGTTAAAATGTATACTATATTAAGAATATGTGTACATATTGCATGCGGTCCTGACATCTAAAAAGTACAACTCTGTTCATTGTTATGTTTATATATTTGTTATGTTTTTCATGTGTACGCACACATAAACACACATACAGTATGAGATGAGATCAATGAGATAAGGTAAGAACAGGATAGAAACTGCTGTGGAACTAGTTACAATGCAATATGCCATGGAAATACAATGTTAACACTTTGGTGCAAATAAGTACAGTTGCACTTGTTTTTTTCAAATGTGTTTATTCTGTAAAGGAATGAGTTACATGTTTAAAATGACTGGTTAATAGTGCTATTTTGAAGTGCAATGTCAGCACTATCTTTTTCCCTACAATTTCAAATGCACTTGTTTTAATAAATAAATACAGCGTTTTAAAAGCATACACAATCTGTGTAAATATATTAGTCTGTGGTTAAATGACTTGAAAGGACTCGAAACTCAAAATGCAGGACTTGGGACTTGACTTGAGACTTTCCAGTCTTGACTTTGGACTTGACTCGGACTTGCCCTGTCTTGACTCGGGACTTGACTTGAGACTTGAGGGTAAAGACTTGAGACTTACTTGTGACTTGCAAAGCAATGACTTGGTCCCACCTCTGCCACTTTGTCAACAAATGTGTGAGCAAATTGTTGAACAGTTTAAGAAAAACCTTTCTCAACCAGCTATTGCAAGGAATTTAGGGATTTCACCATCTACGGTCCGTAATATCATCAAAGGGTTCAGAGAATCTGGAGAAATCACTGCATGTAAGCAGCTAAGCCCGTGACCTTTGATCCCTCAGGCTGTACTGCATCTACAAGCGACATCAATGTGTAAAGGATATAACCACATGGGCTCAAGAACACTTCAAAAACCCACTGTCAGTAACTACAGTTGGTCGCTACATCTGCAAGTGCAAGTTAAAACTGTCCTATGCAAGGCGAAAACCGTTTATCAACAACACCCAGAAACGCCGTCGGCTTCGCTGGGCCTGAGCTCATCTAAGATGGACTGATACAAAGTGGAAAAGTGTTCTGTGGTCTGACGAGTCCACATTTCAAATTGTTTTTGGAAACTGTGGACGTCGTGTCCTCTGGACCAAAGAGGAAAAGATCCATCCGGATTGTTATAGGCGCAAAGTTGAAAAGCCAGCATCTGTGATGGTATGGGGGTGTATTAGTGCCCAAGACATGGGTAACTTACACATCTGTGAAGGCGCCATTAATGCTGAAAGGTACATACAGGTTTTGGAGCAACATATGTTGCCATCCAAGCAACGTTACCATGGACGCCCCTGCTTATTTTAGCAAGACGATGCCAAGCCACGTGTTACATCAACGTGGCTTCATAGTAAAAGAGTGCGGGTACTAGACTGGCCTGCCTGTAGTCCAGACCTGTCTCCCATTGAAAATGTGTGGCGCATTATGAAGCCTAAAATACCACAACGGAGACCCTCGAACTGTTGAACAACTTAAGCTGTACATCAAGCAAGAATGGGAAAGAATTCCACCTGAGAAGCTTAAAAAATGTGTCTCCTCAGTTCCCAAACATTTACTGAGTGTTGTTAAAAGGAAAGGCCATGTAACACAGTGGTGAACATGCCCTTTCCCAACTACTTTGGCACGTGTTGCAGCCATGAAATTCTAAGTTAGTTATTATTTGAAAAAAAAAAAAAAAGTTTATGAGTTTGAACATCAAATATGTTGTCTTTGTAGCATATTCAACTAAACATGGGTTGAAAAGGATTTGCAAATCATTGTATTCCGTTTATATTTACAACTAACACAATTTCCCAACTCATATGGAAACGGGGTTTGTATATATATATATATATATATATATAGATATATGTGTTGGCCCCTGTGATATATATCTATATATATATTAGCTCATCAGTTTGTTCATAGTTCCACCTGGTGTGGCTGTGTGTAGGGTCAGCGTGCTTTGAAAGACAACAATGTTGTGTATTGTTTGTGTGGCTAAAGTGAGAGTTGTGAGAAGCCCGGAGACACAAAAGGCAGCAGCACACGCCCTCAGACTCCCACAGGTGACTTTTTATCGGCCAGGTGAGGAGTGAAGACGTGCTTTTGCAGCAAGAACGTCTCCCTGTGACAACGTAAGTAAACAACAAACTTTTTGATTTTCACACGTTAAATACAACCTTTCATATATTCATGTGCGCTGTGTTTATATTTGTTTATTTGTTATTGTTGAGTTAAAGATTGAAAAAGGAAGTGAACTTTTGTGTTAGAAAATATTTCTGGAGAGAAATACTGTATACATTTTTTTTTAAAAGCTCTGCTTCTTCCTACTCCTTTTTGGACATGTTAGAACCTGAAACTACAAATATGTGATGTAAACATTGCCTACGTGTTCAAAACACAATATTGTTGGTCTTTTTTTCGTTACTCGTTTATTGTTGTTCTCTCTTTTTTTAAACACGTCCGATACAAATACTTCAGTTGCATTAAACATGTGCGATATAAATACTTACGTACTTACATTAAACACGTCCGATACAAATACTTACATACTTGCATTAAACATGTGCGATACAAATACTTACATTAAACATGTGCGATACAAATACTTACGTACTTATATTAGACACGTCCGATACAAATACTTACATACTTGCATTAAACATGTGCGATACAAATACTTACATTAAACATGTGCGATACAAATACTTACATACTTACATTAAACATGTGCGATACAAATACTTACATACTTGCATTAAACATGTGCGATACAAATACTTACATTAAACAGGTGCGATACAAATACTTACGTACTTACATTAGACAGGTCCGATACAAATACTTACATACTTGCATTAAACATGTGCGATACAAATACTTACATTAAACATGTGCGATACAAATACTTAATGTACTTGCATTAAACACGTCCAATACAAATACTTACATACGTGCATTAAACATGTGCGATACAAATACTTACATTAAACATGTGCGATACAAATACTTACGTACTTACATTAAACACATCCAATACAAATACTTACATACTTGCATTAAACATGTGCGATACAAATACTTACATTAAACATGTGCGATATAAATACTTACGTACTTGCATTAAACACGTTCGATACAAATACTTACATCAAACATGTGTGATATAAATACTTACATACTTGCATTAAACATGTGTGGTATAAATACTTACATACTTACATTAAAGTTGTTTGATACAAATACCAACATGTGCGATATAAATACTTACGTACTTACATTAAAAATGTCCGATACAAATACTTACGTACTTACATTAAACATCTGTGATATAAATACTTACATACTTGCATTAAACATGTGTGATATAAATACTTGCATACCTACATTAAACATGTGCGATACACATACTTACATCAAACGTGTAATATGAACACTTACATTAAACTTGTGTGATATAACTACTTAAATTAAACATGTGCGATATAAATACTTGCATACTTACATTAAACATGTTTGATATAAATACTTACATACTGACAATAAACTTGTGTGATACAAATACTTAAATTAAACATGTGCGATATAAATACTTACATACTTACATCAAACATGTTTGATACAAATACTTACATAAATACACGTGTGATATAAATACCTGCATACTTACATTAAATATGTTTGATACAAATACTTACATGTGTGATATAAATCCCTATATACTTAAAATAAACATGTGCAATTTAAATACTAACATATTTACATCTAACATGTTTGATACAAATACTTGCATAATTACACGTGTGATATAAATACCTCCATACTTACATTAAAAATGTTTGATACAAATACTTACATGTGTGATATAAATCCCTACATACTTAAATTAAACATGTGCGATATAAATACTAACATATTTACATCAAACATGTTTGATACAAATACTTAAATAATTACACGTGCAATATAAATACCTACATACTTACATTAAACAAGTTTGATACAAATATTTACATAATTAAACGTGCAATATAAATACCTGCATACTTACATTAAACATGTTTGATACAAATACTTACATAATTACATGTGCAATATAAATACCTGCGTACTTACATTAAACATGTTTGATACAAATACCTACATGTGTGATATAAATCCCCACATACTTAAATTAAACATGTGCGACATAAATACTAACATATTTACATCAAACATGTTTGATACAAATACTTACATAATTACACGTGCGATATGAATACCTGCATATTTACATTAAACATGTTTGATACAAATACTTACATGTGTGATATAAATCCCTATATACTTAAAATAAAAATGTGCAATATAAATACTAACATATTTACATCAAACATGTTTGATACAAATACTTACATGATTACATGTGCGATATAAATACCTGCATACTTCCATTAAACATGTTTGATACAAATACTTACATGTGTGATATAAATGCCTACACACTTACATTAAACATGTGAGATACAAATACTTACATACTTACATTAAACATGTTTGATACAAATACTTACATAATTACATGTGCAATATAAATACCTGCATACTTACATTAAACATGTTTGATACAAATACTTACATACTTACATGTGCGATATAAATACCTACCTATTTACATTAAACATGTGCACCAGGACACCCTAGGCCGCAGTTCTATGATCGACTTTGTAGTTGTGTCATCGGATTTGCGGCCTCATGTTTTGGACACTCGGGTGAAGAGAGGGGCGGAGCTTTCTACCGATCACCACCTGGTGGTGAGTTGGCTGCGATGGTGGGGGAGGATGCCGGACAGACCTGGCAGGCCCAAACGCATTGTGAGGGTTTGCTGGGAACGTCTGGCAGAGTCTCCTGTCAGAGAGAGTTTCAATTCCCACCTCCGGAAGAACTTTGAACATGTCACGAGGGAGGTGCTGGACATTGAGTCCGAGTGGACCATGTTCCGCACCTCTATTGTCGAGGCGGCTGATTGGAGCTGTGGCCGCAAGGTAGTTGGTGCCTGTCGTGGCGGTAATCCTAGAACCCGTTGGTGGACACCGGCGGTGAGGGATGCCGTCAAGCTGAAGAAGGAGTCCTATCGGGTTCTTTTGGCTCATGGGACTCCTGAGGCAGCGGACAGGTACCGACAGGCCAAGCGGTGTGCGGCTTCAGCGGTCGCGGAGGCAAAAACTCGGACATGGGAGGAGTTCGGGGAAGCCATGGAAAACGACTTCCGGACGGCTTCGAAGCGATTCTGGACCACCATCCGCCGCCTCAGGAAGGGGAAGCAGTGCACTACCAACACCGTGTATGGTGCGGATGGTGTTCTGCTGACCTCGACTGCGGAAGTTGTGGATCGGTGGAGGGAATACTTCGAAGACCTCCTCAATCCCACCAACACGTCTTCCTATGAGGAAGCAGTGCCTGGGGAATCTGTGGTGGGCTCTCCTATTTCTGGGGCTGAGGTTGCTGAGGTAGTTAAAAAGTTCCTCGGTGGCAAGGCCCCGGGGGTGGATGAGATCCGCCCGGAGTTCCTTAAGGCTCTGGATGCTGTAGGGCTGTCTTGGTTGACAAGACTCTGCAGCATCGCGTGGACATCGGGGGCGGTACCTCTGGATTGGCAGACCGGGGTGGTGGTTCCTCTCTTTAAAAAGGGGAACCGGAGGGTGTGTTCTAACTATCGTGGGATCACACTCCTCAGCCTTCCCGGTAAGGTCTATTCAGGTGTACTGGAGAGGAGGCTACGCCGGATAGTCGAACCTCGGATTCAAGAGGAACAGTGTGGTTTTCGTCCTGGTCGTGGAACTGTGGACCAGCTCTATACTCTCGGCAGGGTCCTTGAGGGTGCATGGGAGTTTGCCCAACCAGTCTACATGTGCTTTGTGGACTTGGAGAAGGCATTCGACTGTGTCCCTCGGGAAGTCCTGTGGGGAGTGCTCAGAGAGTATGGGGTTTCGGACTGTCTGATTGTGGCGGTCCGCTCCCTGTATGATCAGTGTCAGAGCTTGGTTCGCATTGCCGGCAGTAAGTCGGACACGTTTCCGGTGAGGGTTGGACTCCGCCAAGGCTGCCCTTTGTCACCGATTCTGTTCATAACTTTTATGGACAGAATTTCTAGGCGCAGTCAAGGCGTTGAGGGGATCCGGTTTGGTGACTGCAGGATTAGGTCTCTGCTTTTTGCAGATGATTTGGTCCTGATGGCTTCATCTGGCCAGGATCTTCAGCTCTCACTGGATCGGTTCGCAGCTGAGTGTGAAGCGACTGGGATGAGAATCAGCACCTCCAAGTCCGAGTCCATGGTTCTCGCCCGGAAAAGGGTGGAGTGCCATCTCCGGGTTGGGGAGGAGATCTTGCCCCAAGTGGAGGAGTTCAAGTACCTCGGAGTCTTGTTCACGAGTGAGGGAAGAGTGGATCGTGAGATCGACAGGCGGATCGGTGCGGCGTCTTCAGTAATGCGGACGCTGTATCGATCCGTTGTGGTGAAGAAGGAGCTGAGCCGGAAGGCAAAGCTCTCAATTTACCGGTCGATCTACGTTCCCATCCTCACCTATGGTCATGAGCTTTGGGTTATGACCGAAAGGACAAGATCACGGGTACAAGCGGCCGAAATGAGTTTCCTCCGCCGAGTGGCGGGGCTCTCCCTTAGAGATAGGGTGAGAAGCTCTGTCATCCGGGGGGAGCTCAAAGTAAAGCCGCTGCTCCTCCACATCGAGAGGAGCCAGATGAGGTGGTTCGGGCATCTGGTCAGGATGCCACCCGAGCGCCTCCCTAAGGAGGTGTTTAGGGCATGTCCGACCGGTAGGAGGCCACGAGGAAGACCCAGGACACGTTGGGAAGACTATGTCTCCCGGCTGGCCTGGGAACGCCTCGGGATCCCCCGGGAGGAGCTGGACGAAGTGGCTGGGGAAAGGGAAGTCTGGGCTTCCCTGCTTAGGCTGCTGCCCCCGCGACCCGACCTCGGATAAGCGGAAGAAGATGGATGGATGGATGGATGGATGGATGTGTGATATAAATACCGACATACTTACATTAAACATACAAATACTTACATACTTACATGTGTGATATAAATACCTACCTACTTACATGTGCAATATAAATACCTGCTTACAATGATATAATATTTTCAACACAGGACCAGGAGGAACAAAATCATGATTTCCTTTCAGGTAATTTATTTATTTCTCATTCAGGTCAGAAAAATGTGTTTTCCTTTTATTTTAATGAATTCATGTTTTCATTTTAGGCTTTTGCTGTTCATTGTCTCATCATCTCAGGTAAAACAACAGGCAATAAAATAATAATAAATAACGTATTTGTCATCAAGTTTGAATTGTCTGCTCCTCCTGCAGAACTCAGCTCACTGGGCCTTCGTGCGATGGAAAGTAAGTGGAACATGTGTTCAGTGTAAAGTAAGTGGAACATGTGTACAGTAAGTGGAACATGTGTACAGCAAGTGGAACATGTGTACAGTGTAAAGTAAGTGGAACATCTGTACAGTAAGTGGAACATATGTACAGAAAGTGGAACATGTGTACAGTAAGTGGAACATGTGTACAGTGTAAAATAAGTGGAACAGGTTTACAGTAAGTGGAACATGTGCAGAAGAAGTGTAACATGTGTACAGGAAGTGGAACATGTGTTCAGTGTCAAGTAAGTGGAACATGTGTACAGTAAGTGGAACATGTATACAGGAAGTGGAATATGTACACAGGAAGTGGAACATGTGTACAGTGTAAAGTAAGTGGAACATGTGTACAGTAAGTGGAACATGTGTACAGGAAGTGGAACATGTGTACAGTAAGTGGAACATATGTACAGAAAGTGGAACTTGTGTACAGTAAGTGGAACATCTGTACAGTAAGTGGAACATATGTACAGAAAATGGAACATGTGTACAGTAAATGGAACATGTGTACAGAAAGTGGAACATGTGTACAGTAAATGGAACATGTGTACAGTGTAAAATAAGTGGAACAGGCTTACAGTAAGTGGAACATGTGCAGAGGAAGTGTAACATGTGTACAAGAAGTGGAACGTGTTCATTGTAAAGTAAGTGGAACATGTGTACAGTGTAAAGTAAGTGGAACAGGTTTACAGTAAGTGTAACATGTGCAGAGGAAGTGTAACATGTGTACAGGAAGTGGAACACGTGTTCAGTGTAAAGTAAGTGGAACATGTGTACAGTGAGTGGAACATGTGTACAGGAAGTGGAACATGTGTACAGGAAGTGGAACATGTGTACAGTGTAATATAAGTGGAACAGGTGTACAGTAAGTGGAACATGTGTACAGTGTAAAATAAGTGGAACAGGTTTACAGTAAGTGTAACATGTGCAGAGGAAGTGTAACATGTGTACAGGAAGTGGAACACGTGTTCAGTGTAAAGTAAGTGGAACATGTGTACAGTGAGTGGAACATGTGTACAGGAAGTGGAACATGTGTACAGTAAGTGGAACATTTGTACAGTAAGTGGAACATGTGCAGAGGAAGTGTAACGTGTACAGGAAGTGGAACATGTGTTCAGTGTACAGTAAGTGGAACATGTGTACAGTGTACAGTAAGTGGAACATGTGTACAGGAAGTGGAACATGTGTACAGTAAGCGGAACATGTTTTCAGTGTAAATTAAGTGGAACATGTGTACAGTAAGTGGAACATGTGTACAGGAAGTGGAACATGTGTACAGTGTAAAGTAAGTGGAACATCTGTACAGTAAGTGGAGCATCTGTACAGTAAGTGGAGCATATGTACAGTAAGTGGAGCATGTGTATAGTAAGTGGAACATGTGTACAGTAAGTGGAACATATGTACAGAAAGTGGAACATGTGTACAGTAAATGGAACATGTGTACAGAAAGTGGAACATGTGTACAGTACATGGAACATGTGTACAGTGTAAAATAAGTGGAACAGGTTTACAGTAAGTGGAACAAGTGCAGAGGAAGTGTAACATGTGTACAGGAAGTGGAACATGTGTTCAGTGTAAAGTAAGTGGAACATGTGTACAGTGAGTGGTACGTGTGTACAGGAAGTGGAACATGTGTGCAGCAAGTGGAACATGTGCACAGTGTAAAGTAAGTGGAACATGTGTACAGGAAGTGGAACGTGTGTACAGTAAGTGGAACGTGTGTACAGTAAGTGGAACATGTGTACAGGAAGTGGAACATGTGTACAGTAAGTGGAACATGTTTTCAGTGTAAATTAAGTGGAACATGTGTACAGTAAGTAGAACATGCATACAGGAAGTGGAACATGTGTACAGTGTAAAGTAAGTGGAACATCTGTACAGTAAGTGGAACATCTGTACAGAAAGTGGAACATGTGTACAGTAAGTAGAACGTGTGTACAGAAAGTGGAACATGTGTACAGTACATGGAACATGTGTACAGTGTAAAATAAGTGGAACAGGTTTACAGTAAGTGGAACAAGTGCAGAGGAAGTGTAACATGTGCACAGGAAGTGGAACATGTGTTCAGTGTAAAGTAAGTGGAACATGTGTACAGGAAGTGGAACATGTGTAGAGTTTAAAGTAAGTGGAACATGTGTACAGGAAGTGGAACATGTGTACATTGTAATATAAGTGGAACAGGTGTACAGTAAGTGGAACATTTGTACAGTAAGTGGAACATGTGCAGAGGAAGTGTAACGTGTACAGGAAGTGGAACATGTGTTCAGTGTAAAGTAAGTCAAACATGTGTACAGGAAGTGGAACATGTGTACAGGAAGTGGAACATGTGTTCAGTGTTAAGTAAGTCAAACATGTGTACAGGAAGTGGAACATGTGTACAGTCAGTGGAACATGTGTACAGGAAGTGGAACATGTGTTCAGTGTCAAGTAGGATGATGTTTTCAGCTGAGTCATCATGAAACGTTGGCGTCCTCAGCGTGTCACACGGCCTGGTTCGATGACGGCGACCTTTCAGAGAACGGCGACTCCGAGCTCCTGGCGGACTTGAGAAGGAACCACGAGGACAGAATCTGCTCCGAGCCGCTGGACATGACGGCTCAAACCGTCGCTGGAATCCAATCTCAGCTCACCAAGAACGTCTTTCACACGTAACAATTTGATATTTCACATGAACAACTTTAAACTGAAAAATCAAAACATTTTGATATTTTTTTATTTTTAAAACTAATACAATATTCATATTTTTTTCAACTTTAGGGTTTCCCTCAAGTCGGGTCTCAATCATAAAAAATGTTCAAAATAAGTAATATATTATTTTGTTCTTAATGTTTGTATTCAACACTTTTCTACTCAACTTTCTGTCGATTTTTTTATTTTTATGCACTTTTCGTCGGAAAAAAGTATTTGCTGTAAAGTAACTGGAGCCTTGAATAGGTCAATAATTCATGACAATATAGATATTTTTAAATATTTATTTTATTTTTTAACAAAAACGGTAAAAAAAAAAAAAATGACACTAAAATTATTGGGGATCCAAAAGGGTCCTACTCATTAAAGTGTTCAAAATAAGTAATATTTTTTTATTTTTTCCACTTCCAACACTCACTTTAGATCTATCAATCGATTATAAGCTTTTATAACTTTTTCATGGGTTTGGTCTGTTTTTGTTTTATGCAAAGAGCACGTTGTTATTTTTATGGCGCCACGCCCAAAAAAATGCAATATTTTCACAAAAAATATTTCACAATTTAATAATTAATGTGACGTAATTGGAGCCTTAAGTAGGTCAATAATTCATGACAATATTGATTTTTTTTTTTTTTTTTTTAACATTAAAATAAAAAATCACACTAATATCCTTAGGGATCCAAAAGGGTCATATTCATTAAAGTGTTAAAAATAAGTGAAACTTTTAATTTATTTTCCACTTCCAACACTTGGGAGATCAACTTTAGAGCCATCCATCAATTATTAGCTTTTATAATTTGTTTACGGTTTTTTTAAATGTATTTTTTTATGCCCTTTTAGTCAAAGAAAGCGTTGTTATTTTTATGGCGCACGCAAAAAATATGCAATATTTTCCCAAAAAATATGCAATATTTTTCCAAAAAATATGCAATATTTCCCCCAAAAATATGCAATATTTTTCCCAAAAATATGCAATATTTTCCCCAAAAATATGCAATATTTTCCCTAAAATATGATATATTTTCCCCCAAAATATGCTATATTTTTCCAAACAATATGCTATATTTTTCCAAAAAATATGCAATATTTTCCCCCAAAATATGCTATATTTTCCCCCCAAAGATGCTATATTTTTTCCCAAAAATATGCTATATTTTCTCAAAAAAAGATGCCATATTTCCCCAAAAATATGCTATATTTTCCCCCAAAATATGCTAGATTTTCTCAAAAAATATGCTAGATTTTCCCCAAAAATATGGAATATTTTCCCAAAAAATATGCAATATTTTTCCAAAGAATATGCATATTTTTCTAAAAAATATGCAATATTTTTCTAAAAAATATGCATATTTTTCCAATAAATATGCAATATTTTCCCCAAAAATATGAAACATTCTCCCCCAAAATATGCTATATTTTTTCCAAAAAATATGCTATATTTTCTCAAAAAAATATGCCATACTAACCCACAAATATGCTATATTTTTCCCAAAAATATGCTATATTTTCCCAAAAATATTTCAAAGTTGAATAATAATTGTGACATAATTGGAGCAAATATTTCATTACGACTTTGATTTTTAATTCATTATCATTTTTTGAGCAATTTTACAGAAAAATATGCCAAAATGGCAGCGAAAAAGTAGCCATTTTTGACTTAAATAACACAAAAGTAAAAAAAAAAAAAAAAAAAAAAAAAAAAGCTTCGCTCTTTTATTACGTTTTTATGTTTTTTTCCTTTTTATAATCATCTTCGAATTTGCCACAGGCCGTTAAATAACGAGCTGCGGTCCGCACTTGGGACCTTGGGCAGGAATTATACATGCTTGTATTATTTAGTAGTGTGGAATGTTAGAACGGTTTGATCAAGTGCAATGGTAGTTATGAAAAACATTCATTTATTTATTATTAACCGTCTGGAATGGACTTATGCTGTCTTTAAATCGAAGTAGAGTGGTAATTGTATTTTGTAACACCTAGTGGTCACAATAATCCAGGAAGTTAAGCTCATGAATGGTGCGGAAACATTTGTTACTGGATACTTTCTGATACTGCCTTGGAGACTTTGTATGTGTAAGTAATACCCAACTATAATGATTTGATACTTGTTTATATTGACAAATGTGCTATTATACACTGCAATATTGTTCAGTTAGTTACTAGGAGTGTGAACCTTTGGGCTGCCTAAGATTCGATTCGATCTGATTCCGATTCCTGCGGCGGTGATTCAATTCGTAACCGACTCCTGATTCAAACCGGTTCTCACAATGGTCAAAAGTTTATTGGGTCCGATTACAAGAGTGGAGCAGATTGTGTGATATCAAGTGGTTGTTTTTCAGCCACAGTGCATCAGACGGTCTTTCCTGCCTCAACGCGGAGCAGGAGACAGAAGGTCCGTGTGCGGACTACAAGGTCCAGTTCACCTGCGCAGGAGAGTTCTGCTCATGTACGTACGGCACGCGCCCAAACAGAACGACCCATTCTGCGGGCTGACGGTGCCACTCTGATTCCCGCAGCGTGTCGGACGAACTGGTTCGATCAGGACGACCCGGACGGGAATGGAGACTTTGAGAACCTCAGTGATCTCCTCCAGAGGAACTCGGGTCAGATCTGTCCTCGTCCCATCGCCATCGAAGTTCAGACCGTCTCGGGAGACCCGGCCTGGAGTACCTCTGAGACGTTTCTGAGGTGGGACAGTTATTCCACGTGTGAGGAGGTATGATCTTCACCTTGTTCCTCTTCCTCACAGCCTGGACACCACCTATGGATTTGCGTGTGTCAACGCCCGCCAGAACGACAGCAGCTGTGAGGACTACAAGGTCCGCTTTACCTGTCCTGAAGACTTCTGTCAAGGTGTGTTCCGTTTCAAGGCCATCTCAATGCAACCAGAACGTATTTTGAGAAAGTTTCATGATAACTATTATGTCCAATAAAACATTGCCAGAATCGGTTTGAATCAAGAATAGACTCTGAATCAAATCATCATTACAGGAATCGCAATCAGTTGGAATCATTAGATGCACAAAGAATCACACCATGCGCAACATTTACTTATACGACCTACTGCAAACAACCTTCCCTAGTCATGGTTCAAAAATAAATAAATCTAACCAACAGAAAATGTCAACAGAAAATGTCAACAGAAAATGTCAACAGACAAGGTCGCGGAACTTTATGGATATTATTTAAAAAAAACGTCCGATCACCATAAAAATATCAAAATTACACCAATTTTGTTAGATGCACAAAGAGTCGTTATGAGGTTAAAAAGGAATCTTGCCTGTAGGGAGATTGCAGTCATTTTAAAAGTCTGGCAACTTTGATGCTACTTTTTGTCGCCACGTAGTGAACAACATGAGGTTTTTCAGGTTAATTACCTTAAATAAGTAGCGACTTGTCCAGGGTGTACACCGCCTTCCGCCCGATTGTAGCTGAGATAGGCTCCAGCGACCACAAAAGGCACACTTCGAATTTTACGTGTTCCTTGTAACCTCAAAAAGTGCAGGATTTCTTGTTAAAAAAAAATACTGTATTGATGTTTTACTTGTTTTATAGCACACAGACTTAGAAGCAGACACTAGATCAGGGGGTGTCGGAACTATGGATTTCTTCAAAGTGGCCCTTGAGAAAATATGAGTTTAAAAAGGAATCTTGATGCTACTTTTTGTCACCACTTACTGGACAACATCATATTTTTAGGTCAATTACATTAAATTACGCTTCGAATGAATCCATGCACAACATGTACTTATACGACCTACTGCAAACAACCTTCCCTAGTCATGGTGGAAAAAAAAAAATCCAACCAACAGAACAGACAAGGTCACGGAACTTTGTGGATATTATAAAAAAAATGTCCAATCACCATAAAAATATCAAAATTACACCAATTTAAGTTTGATGCACAAAGAGTCACACTTCGAATTTTACGTGTTCCTTGTAACCTCAAAAAGTGCAGGATTTCTTGTTAAAAAAAATACTGTATTGATGTTTTACTTGTTTTATAGCACACAGACTTAGAAGCAGACACTAGATCAGGGGGTGTCCGAACTATGGATTTCTTCAAAGTGGCCCTTGAGAAAATATGATTTTAAAAAGGAATCTTGATGCTACTTTTTGTCACCATTTACTGGACAACGTGATATTTTTAGGTCAATTACATTAAATTATGCTTCGAATGAACCCATGCACAACATGTACTTATATGCCCTACTGCAAACAACCTTCCCTAGTCATGGTGAAAAAAAAAAAAATCCATCCAACAGAACAGAGAAAGTCACGGAACTTTGTGGATATTATGAAAAAAAAAATGTCCAATCACCATAAAAATATCAAAATTACACCAATTTAAAGTTTGATGCACAAAGAGTCACACTTCGAATTTTACGTGTTCCTTGTAACCTCAAAAAGTGCAGGATTTCTTGTTAAAAAAAATACTGATTTGATGTTTTACTTGTTTTATAGCACACAGACTTAGAAGCAGACACTAGATCAGGGGGTGTCTGAACTATGGATTTCTTCAAAGTTGCCCTTGAGAAAATATGAGTTTAAAAAGGAATCTTGATGCTACATTTTGACGCCACTTACTGGACAACATGATATTTTTAGGTCAATTACAATAAATTACGCTTCGAATGAACCCATGCACAACATGTACTTCTACGACCTACTGCAAACAACCTCCCCTAGTCATGGTGCAAAAAAAAATCCAACCAATAGAACAGACAAGGTCACGGAACTTTGTGGATATTATAAAAAAAAAGTCCAAACTATGGACTTCTTTAAAGTGGCCCGTGAAACTTCATGAGTTTAAAAAGGAATCTTGTCCGCAGGAAGATTGCGGTCATTTTAAAAGTCTGACAACTTTGATGCTACTTTTTGTCACCACTTACTGGACAACATGACTTTTTTAGGTCAATTACGTAAAACTACGCTCTGAATATAACCCATGCACAACATGAACTTATACGACCTACTGCAAACAACCTTCCCTAGTCATGGTGCAAAAAAAAAGTAATAAAAAATCCAACAGAAAATGTCAACAGACAAGGTCACGGAACTTTGTGGATATTATAAAAACAAACGTCCGTAAAAATATCAAAATTACACCAATTTAAGTTTGATGCACAAAGAGTCACACTTCGAGTTTTACGTGTTCCTTGTAACCTCAAAAAGTGAAGGATTTCTTCAAAGTGACCCTAGAGAAGTTATGAGTTTAAAAAGGAATCTTGATGCTACTTTTTGTCACTACTTACTGGACAACATGATATTTTTAGGTCAATTACATTAAATTACACTTTGAATGAACCCATGCACAACATGTACTTATACGACCTACTGCAAACAACCTTCCCTAGTCATGGTGCAAAAAAAAAAATCCAACCAACAGAACAGACAAGGTCACGGAACTATGTCTAATCACCATAAAAATATCAAAATTACACCAATTTAAGTCCATTACAAAGCATGATGGGAAAAAGGCAAAACTCTCCACACTTATCCAAGTTTGGTGCATTTTAGCTGCTTGATACTTCTGATTGATTACAAAACGTTACGAAGGTCTTCATGGAAGTAAACAAGGTAGGAGTCCAACTTTCACATACGCTTAATATACTAATAACCATTATATTAGTATAGGATAAAATGTGAAGTACTCCATCTTGTCCACCAGTCTTGGTGACTGAACCCTTTATGATCCTCACCCTCCTCAGTGTCCCAGGAGTGTCGTACCCAGTGGTTCAACTGCGACGACCCGTCGAACGACGGCGACGTGGAGTCCATACATCGACTCCTCAAGTCCTACCCGGGCCAGGTCTGCAGAAACCCGCTCCAAATTGAGGCCAGGACAACGAGTGGACTGTCTTCCGAGCTCACGGCGGACATCTTCCTCACGTGAGTCCGCGGCCTCGTTTTGCAGTCCGCTCAGACAAATTCACTTCTCTCTGATCGCCCGTCGCAGCCATGACGTGACTTTCGGCTTGGCGTGCATCAACAACCAGCAGCAGCGTCAACAGTGCGAGGACTATGAAGTCATGCTGGTCTGTCCCTCGGACTTCTGTCACGGTGAGTTTCACCAGGTCCACAAAAAAAAATGGAAATTTGCAGAGGACTGCCTGTAAGGAAGGTTGTCATTTTCATGCCAACAAAGCAAGCATGCCTGATAGAAAGAAGTCAAAAGTAAGGCTCCACTTTAGCTCGATGCTAAGTTACATTGGATATGCCATATACATGCGACTGATTAGCGTTGGCGATTTCAACATCTCCAAATTGTAAACAAAAACTTCAACTAAGATGCACGTTACAATGAATCAGCTGGTACAATACTTTGTAGGACTCAACTTAGGACTTCTTGGTATTGCATGGTTGAGAGGTGGAAGGTAAAGAAAAGAATGTACCTGACAGGTTGCAGGACACGCTGGTTCGACCTGGATGATCCCACCAGGGAGGGCGACTACGAGACGCTCCTGCAGCTGCTCAGAGTTTACCCCCAGGAGGTCTGCTCTCAGCCTGTAGCCGTGGAAGCCATGACAGTGTCTGGCATCCCCGCAAACCTCACTGGCGACGTCTTCCACATGTGAGTCTATATATCTACATCTACATATCTTCATCTTTAAATCTACATTCATATCTGCCACTGTATATCGACATCTACTTCTAAATATATATGAACATCTTCATGTCTACATCACAAATATATCTATGTATATATATATATACATACATCTATGTATACATATACATATATATACATAAAGCTATGTATACATATACATATATATATATATACACACATATATATATATATGTGTGTGTGTATACATATACATATATATATATATATATATGTATATATATATATATATATATATATATATATATATATATATATATATATATATATATATATATATATACATACATATATATTCATATATCTGCATTTGTACATCTACCTTTATATAAATCTACATCTACAGTATATATCTACATCTACATATCTACATCTTTAAATCTACATTCATATATCTGCTGTCATGATCGTTACCCGGATCATGGCATGATTTATGTTGGTTACGTTTATGGTTTTAGTCTGTTTCCTGGTTGCACCCTCTTTCCCTGTTTATTCTTGGTTTCCATGAGCACTGATTCTCCTCACCTGTCTTAGTTTTGCAATTAGTGTTTCCACCAGGTGTTTTGGCTAATCACTCCCCTTTATAGTTTCCTGTCACCCAGCAGTAAGTGCTGGGTCAATGTTTGCTTTATGCAACATTTACATTTCCTCTGGTTTTCTCCTCATAGTAAGTTTGTGCACGCTAGCATTCCTTGTTTATCACCCTTGGTGACATTTTGGTTTTTTGTTTAGCTCCACGCTTGCTAGCGTCCTCAGTTTCGTATTTTTGTCCTGCCTTTTATTTATTAAAAATACTTAATCCTACCTGCACACTCCTCCTGCTTGTCTTCTGTACTGGAAGGAACACACCAGCACAGCTATGCGTCCCCGAAGACGTAACATCTGCCACTGTATATCGACATCTACTTCTAAATATATATGAACATCTTCATGTCTACATCACAAATATATCTATGTATATATATATATATATATATATATATATATATATATATATATATATATATATATATATATACATACATCTATGTATACATATACATATATATACATAAAGCTATGTATACATATACATATATATATATATATACACACATATATATATACATATATATATATGTGTGTGTGTATACATATACATACATATATATATTTATATATATATATATATATGTATATATATATATATATACTGTATATATATACATATATATATATATATATATGTATATATACTGTATATATATACATATATATATATATATTCATATATCTGCATTTGTACATCTACCTTTATATAAATCTACATCTACAGTATATATCTACATCTACATATCTACATCTTTAAATCTACATTCATATATCTGCCACTGTATATCTACATCTACTTCTAAATATATATGAACATCTTCATGTCTACATCACATATATATCTATGTATGTATATATATATATATATATATATATATATATATATATATATGTATGTGTATATATATATATACATACATCTATGTATGCATATACATATATATACATATATATACATATACATATATATATATATATATATATATTTATTTATATATATATATATATATATATATATACATATATATATATATATATATATATATATATATATATATATATATATATATATATATATATATATATATATATATATATCTGCATTTGTACATCTACCTTTATATAAATCTACATCTTTAAATCTACATTCATATATCTGCCACTATATATCTACATATTCTTCAAAATATATATCCACAGACTGTGGATGCTTTTAAAAAAGGCTTAAAAGCCCTTCTTTTAAAAAGCTAGCCTTTTTTTAGATGTGCATACTAGCTGTAGCTATTTGGCTGTTCTAGTTTTTATTTTTATTTATTTTTTTATTATCTTTTTTATTTTTTTTATTTGTTTTAATACACTGTAGCACTTTGAGATTAATTACTCAATATAAAGTGCTTTTTACAAATAAAATCTATTATTATTATTATTATATATGAACATCTTCATATATATATCTTCTTCACATATATATCTATGTATATATATATATATATATATATATATATATATATATATATATATATATATATATACATACATCTATGTATACATATACATATATATACATACATCTATGTATACATATACATATATATACATACATCTATGTATACATATACGTACACATATATATATATAAATATATATATATATATATATATATATATTCATATATCTGCATTTGTACATCTACCTTTATATAAATCTATATTTATATATCTACATCTACATATCTACATCTTTAAATTTACATCTCTATATCTACATTCATGTATCTGCAACTGTATATATACATCTACTTCTAAATATAAATCTACATCTATACGTCTACATCTTTATATCTACATTACATATACTTTTGTACATCTACATCTATACATAAACAACTATGTATCTACAGCTTTAAATCTTCATATATATATATATGCATTCATATATTTGCATCTGTACATATACATCTACTTCTATATACATATCTGCATCTATATATGTCTATACCTTTAAATCTACATCTATAAATCTACATTTGACGCGAGATTAGCGACTGAAAACGTTTATTTTGTATATACACGATACATTTATATACAATGCATTTCTATATGCAACGTGTACTTGGCAGGTACGACGCTAGCGTGGGTTTTGCGTGTGTGAACGACGGGCAGCCGAGTGGCAAACGTTGCCATGACTACAAGGTGAGATTCACCTGCCTGCCTGCCTTCTGCTCTGCATGAAACATCTGCAATGTTACAAATATGATACAAATATGGTACAAATATGGCAAAAATATGATACAAATGTGATGCTTGTGTACTTGCGTGAGTGTGTGCGTAAAAAATAAACTCTGATGTCCCTTGGATGGAGGAAAAATGGTGCAGTTTTCTTGCAGAACAGCAGGGGGCGTGTTTGTCCTTGCACACGTTTACTGCAACTTAGTAAACAAAGTGTACTTAAGTGCTGCATGTGACACACAGTACATTTCAACATATATATATATATATATATATATATATATATATATATATATATATATATATATATATATATATATATATTAGGGATGTCCGATAATGGCTTTTTGCCGATATTCCAATATTGTCGAACTCTTTAATTACCGATACCGATATCAACTGATATATACAGTCATGGAAATAACACATCATTATGCCTAACTTGGACAACCAGGTATGGTGAAGATAAGGTACTTTTTTAAAAAATTAATAAAATAAATTAAGATAAATAAATTAAAAACATTTTCTTGAATAAAAAAGAAAGTAAAACAATATAAAAACAGTTACATAGAAACTAGTAATATAGAAAATTAGTAATCCCTTGCAGACTGTATTGATATATACATTGATATATAATGTAGGAACCAGAATATTAATAACCGAAAGAAACAACCCTTTTGTGTGAATGAGTGTGAATGGGGGAGGGAGTTTTTTTTTGGGTTGGCGCACTAATTGTAAGTTTATCTTGTGTTTTTTATGTTGATTTAATTAAAAAAAAATTAAAAAAATAAACCGATACCGATAATAAAAAAAACGATACTGATAATTTCCGATATTACATTTGAACGCATTTATGGGCCGATAATATCGGCAGGCCGATATTATCGGACATCTCTAATATATATATATATATGTGGTTGTTTGAGAATTGTGAAACATTAAGTTTTACTAACTTGCGATGAAATCAACAACAAAAAACACTTTAAATTTGAACTCTAAGCAGTCCTTGTCACGTGTACGTGTTGCCATGGCGATGTCGTGTGTGTGTGTGTGTGTGTGTGTGTGTGTGTGTGTGTGTCTGTGTGTGTGTGTGTGTGTGTGTGTGTGTGTGTGTGTGTGTGTGTGTGTGTGTGTGTGTGTGTGCACGTGTGCACGCTACAACAGCTTCTTATTCCTGGCTACTAGAGGGGAATGAACATTTTTAGATTAAATGTTGTTTACTTGTTAGTATTATAACCACCTTGTTGTTGTTGAGTGTGTGTGTGTGTGTGTGTGTGTGTGTGTGTGTGTGTGTGTGTGTGTGTGTGTGTGTGTGCGTGTGTGTGTGTGTGTGTTCTGGCAATGCTTACTTAATGGGGATGTCGCTCTGTTCACAAAGTCAACTTTAGGGGACCTTTGATGGTATGGGGACAAAAAAACAGGTCCCCTAAAGGGAAACCTTTTCAAATAATAGTCCGATCCATTCTGAAAATGCCTAAGTGATTTTTAAGCTTTGGCCCATAAAACATGTTTACTGGTTAGTTTGAAGTGTGAGACATTTGCACAGCAGCCCCCTCATCGGGCTGTAGCTGGTACTGCACTCGCTGTTCTGCTCATATCCCTTCCGTGATTAGTTATCACTTCCACCTGGTCCCCATAACGAAGGAGGTTTATCTGCAGGGGATGTCGGCTGATGGGACACGAAAATAAGCTGTTTAAACCAAAAGGTAAGCACATCTTTCTTATAAATGGAGGTTATTGACTATCATTTGTACAAGAACAATTTGTTCATAACCAAGTTAAGCCAAAAAATTAGATAAGGTAGTTACATCTTGTGATTTAGCACAGCACGATAACTAATTCGACCTGATTCGCTGGAGAAGCTAAGCTAAGTATAGCTCGGAAAATAAGCATGTTTTATCAATATATATTATATATTTTACTACAAAGAGTAAAGGATGTATTTTTCGGTAGCAAACCTTTTCCAACGGGTGCATTTAATTCAGAACATCAGCCTTGCTCCTAGAAACCGTTTGAATCACTTTGTGTTGCTTTGTTTTTTTGGTCATTTGGACTGGTTTATAGTCAAAGTAGCTCTAATTTAATGCTAATTGGTTGTCTATAAGGACTTCTAAGAAGTTATATGTATAGGTATGGTGGACATTGGAGATTTAGGATATTTTAAAAACCTCACATCGATTTTGTTTCACACATTTTAGATGAACGACAGATGTCCTGGTTCAAAAAGTCCTCCAGGCTGAGACAGCACAACAGTAGACCACATGGACTTGGACATAAACAGCATAACACCTGATGTCACTGGAACAGAGGAACCCTGCTCAAGTCAGGAAACAATTGACACCGTAGTTGTTTGTGCTCCCCTCAAAAAACATGGAAAAAGACATTATTGCTTGTATTGCAGTAAGCCTTATGCCAAGATGGCAAGGCATCTAGAAAGTGCACACGAAAACAGATTGGAAGTAGCCACAGCTCTGAGCTTTCCAACGAGTTCCATGGAGAGAAGGAAACAGCTACAGTATATTCATAATAAAGGGAACTATGCTCACAATGCTGCTATTATGGAGTCAGGAAAGGGTGAACTAGTGTCATTCGAACAACCACCTAAAGAAGCTAAAGGAAATTATTTTATGCACTGTGCACATTGCCAAGGACTGTTTACCAGAAAGGTACTGTGGAGACACATGCGAAGTTGTCGCCTCACACCTGCATCAGTCACCCGAAAACCGGGAAAGAACCGTGTCCAGTCCATGTGCACATATACTGGACCTGTGCCTTCAAGTGTATCCAAACAACTGTGGGGAGTAATAAGTGCCATGATTCCTGATCCAATCACAGAAATAGTTAAAGCTGCAAGCAGCGATGGACGGGACCGACTTTGAGGGCTCATAAAATCCAAACCGGAGCAGTAATTACAACTCTTTCATCAACTTTTAATCAGAAGGGTTCAATCTCTCTCCTGTGCTAATTTGAAGCCGACACGACAAACGCGCTCAGAGGAGATAATGTTTGAAAAAAGGTGACTGTTTATACACAACTTTTGTTTTGAAGGAGGAATTGCAAACTTTCTGTTGATTTTTGCTGGGGGTTGTCAGTGTATGAAATCTAGGTCTAAGTGTGTGTGTGGGGGGGGGGAAATTATATTTATATAGCGCTTTTTCTCTAGTGACTCAAAGCGCTTTACATAGTGAAACCCAATATCTAAGTTACATTTAAACCAGTGTGGGTGGCACTGGGAGCAAGTGGGTAAAGTCTCTTGCCCAAGGACACAACGCCAGTGACTAGGATGGCGGAAGCGGGGATCGAACCAGCAACCTTCAAGTTGCTGGCACGGCCACTCCACCAACCGAGCTATACCGCCCCAAAGAAAGTTCAGATAATGCCTAAAATGACCAAAATACGTAAGTATAACATGCCACTATGAATAATGTGCCTGTTACAACAATACATATTAGCTTAAAGCTTAAAGTTGTTCAAAATCATCATTAAAGACATGAGGGATGGATTTTTTTAAATGTATTCTAAATACTAAATAAATGTGATCAAAAGTGCGCTTACAATGGAGCCTATGGGATCCGTAAAATTTTGCCTATAGAGCTTACTTGCCAACCCTCCCGAATTTTCCGGGAGATTCACGAAATTCAGCGCCTCTCCCGAAAACCTCCCGGGACAAATATTCTCCCGAAAATCTCCCGATTTTCAGCCGGAGCTGGAAGTCACATAGAGGTTTTTGTTTCATGTCTACGACATTCCTACTGGGAGTTAGAGGCAGTTTTGTCTGTGTTTTCTTCCTAGGGGGCCTTGGGCGCAATTTTGAGTTTTGGGGTTTGGGTTTTTGATTAGATCGCAATTTTTGCCAGTCCTGATGTGTGTGTCCAATTTGGTGAGTTTTGAAGCATGAGGCGGCAGTTTAATAGTAAAACGCTAGAAATTCAATAGGGTCCTCTGTCCCAAAGGGACTCGGTCCCTAATAAAAGATGACCATGTCATCACAGATGTTGGGCAGCACCTGTTGAACAAAAGTGGTATGTCAGCAAAATGTCAACAATGTGTCAGAGAGAAGATTAGGAAGACTGATTCATAATGCCAGGAGAGTAACTACCTTGGAAAAAAATGGAGGGTTTTGTGAATCCTAAGAACTACTTGGAGATGGTCAAAGCTGTCAAATGTACTTGTGGCTATGATAGTGACACTAACAAATTCTGGATTCCATCACTGGCAAATAAACTTGGGAATTCCCTAGTTAAAGTCAGCAAACTCTTGAAAGCACCAGGTTTGAGCTGGTAAGGAATGCCACTCAGTTTCAGGATGTCCATCGTGAGAAGTGGAACGAGTTTATCTCTACAACAGCCCTGAGGAACATAGCTGAAGAAAAGTGGAATGCACCACACCTAATGCCCTTCCCCGAGGATGTTCAAAAAATGCATCAGTTTCTCAGTCAAATTCTTCCACAAAGGCCTGGTCAGACCTGACAAAAGTATGTTTGACTCTTTAACAGACGAAGAGAAGGAGAGGTAGCAGCCATGCCCTTGTTGGCTTTTTTTTGTCAAGAGACACAACTGATCCTCATGAAGATGTGGACTGGGCACTCTCTGAAGTGGAAAAAAAAAACTGTGCAGACATTTTTCAAGGATTGTCGTCAGGGGAAAACGAGGCAGACCTGTTCCTATTCTCTTGACTCCAAAAATGGTGTGTTCATTAGAACTTCTCATTAAGTAACTTGTGGGGTTCTCAAAGACAACAGTTACCTGTTTGCAAGACCCACAGCGATGACGCATTTCCGTGGTTCTGACTGCATACGAGACTATGCAAAAGCATGTCATGCAAAGTGTCCTGTGTCCCTTACATCCACGAAACTACGAAAACATGCGGCCACCCTTTCAACTGTGCTAAACATGGCAGACACAGAGATGGACCAGCTGGCCAACTTTCTTGGCCATGATATTAGAATCCATCGTGAGTTCTACAGACTTCCTGAAAAGGCAAAAATCAGCAAAGTTTTGATGGCACTCGAGCAAGGTCGATGATCAGAGTTCCATGGATGAAATCACAATTGGTCCAAATGGTAAGTTGTCATCTTTGTTTCCTTTGTTTATAATTTAAATTCCACCCTTTTGTTTGGTTTGAACTCAATTATAAGCTTAACATGGTATGTCTCCCACAGAAAGTGTTGTGGAAACTGAACTAACCAGAAAGGACGACAACTATTCATTTCCTGATAATGGTATGTAATGTCAATATTTGTGGTTTATTAAATGTGGCCTATAGTAAGCATGACACTGAATGTTTATTACATTGAACCCACAGAAGAGGTGGCCTTTCCAACCACTGAGGAGGAAGCAATCCCACCCTCCAAGAGACTGACACAACTTTGAAAAGAAGGGGATGCATCATCAGGAGATCGTGCAGTGAGACATTCTTCCAAAGGTTAACTACAAACCCCGTTTCCATATGAGTTGGGAAATTGTGTTAGATGTAAATATAAACGGAATACAATGATTTGCAAATCATTTTCAACCCATATTCAGTTGAATACACTACAAAGACAACATATTTGATGTTCAAACTGATTAAAAAATTTTTTTTTGTAAATAATCATTAACTTTAGAATTTGATGCCAGCAACACGTGACAAAGAAGTTGGGAAAGGTGGCAATAAATACTGATAAAGTTGAGGAATGCTCATCAAACACTTATTTGGAACATCCCGCAGGTGAACAGGCAAATTGGGAACAGGTGGGTGCCATGATTGGGTATAAAAGTAGATTCCATGAAATGCTCAGTCATTCACAAACAAGGATGGGGTGAGGGTCACCACTTTGTCAACAAATGCGTGAGCAAATTGTTGAACAGTTTAAGAAAAACATTTCTCAACCAGCTATTGCAAGGAATTTAGGGATTTCACCATCTACGGTCCGTAATATCATCAAAGGGTTCAGAGAATCTGGAGAAATCACTGCACGTAAGCAGCTAAGCCCGTGACCTTGGATCCCTCAGGCTGTACTGCATCAACAAGCGACATCAGTGTGTAAAGGATATCACCACATGGGCTCAGGAACACTTCAGAAACCCACTGTCAGTAACTACAGTTGGTTGCTAAATCTGTAAGTGCAAGTTAAAACTCTCCTATGCAAGGCGAAAACCGTTTATCAACAACACCCAGAAATGCCGTCGGCTTCGCTGGGCCTGAGCTCATCTAAGATGGACTGATACAAAGTGGAAAAGTGTTCTGTGGTCTGACGAGTCCACATTTCAAATTGTTTTTGGAAACTGTGGACGTTGTGTTCTCTGGACCAAAAAGGAAAAGAACCATTGGGATTGTTATAGGCGCAAAGTTGAAAAGCCAGCATCTGTGATGGTATGGGGGTGTATTAGTGCCCAAGACATGGGTAACTTACACATCTGTGAAGGCACCATTAATGCTGAAAGGTACATACAGGTTTTGGAGCAACATATGTTGCCATCCAAGCAACGTTACCATGGACGCCCCTGCTTATTTCATCAAGACAATGCCAAGCCACGTGTTACATCAACGTGGCTTCATAGTAAAAGAGCGCGGGTACTAGACTGGCCTGCCTGTAGTCCAGATCTGTCTCCCATTGAAAATGTGTGGCGCATTATGAAGCCTAAAATACCACAACGGAGACCCCCGGACTGTTGAACAACTTACGCTGTACATCAAGCAAGAATGGGAAAGAATTCCACCTGAGAAGCTTAAAAGATGTGTCTCCTCAGCAGTGTTGGGTTAGTTACTGAAAAACAGTAACTAGTTATAGTTACTAGTTACTTCATTTCAAAAGTAACTCAGTTACTAACTCAGTTACTTAGACCAAAAAGTAATGCGTTACTGCGAAAAGTAACTATTTAGTTACTTCTTTTTTTCTTCTTTTTTTTTTAAAGCTCCAATTAATGCCCTTTTAGCCTTTATTTCAGTACTGTTATTGCACTGGAGAATAATACAATCTGTTGATCAACTTGACATACATTTGTATCACTGAACTCTGCTAAGCAATGTGGTCGACATACAACACACAAAGACAAAGATATGTTTCAAAGGCCAATTTGTTTCTGGCCAGAACAAATTGACAAAACTATTTTAAATAGCTGCAACATAACATACATAAGTAACAAACAGCATGATAACAGCATAGCTGTAAAGCAAGAAAGGCACACACTACATACACAAAGCCTAACCAGGCATTTTTTCCTCAAGAAATTCTGACACAAAATCATGTCTGAAGCCCAGAACACTCTACACATTTCCCCAGTTTTAGTTTAGAGATAAGGAAAGATTGACCTGGCCCACTAGCATCCCTCTTTATGATTGACAGAGTGTGTGTACCTTCAGTTCTGAAATATGAGCAGAGGCAGAGTTAATCCTTACGTGGTGAAGTGTCATTGGAGTCTCTGTCTCTCTTTACTAGCTTCGTCGAAGCATGTTGCTATGTAGCTTGTTTCAGCAGATTTGAATTGCTGTTTTGGGCAGTAGATGGGATCTATGATCCAAAGCACAATTTACATTTAACTAAATTGTTATTTTCTTTGTGCTCGACAAAAGAAAAGTAGTGAAAATATCTCCATGTTAGCAAACTCGACTTCTGGCTCCGCCATGATCAGACACCCCCCCCCCCTCTCCTCCCTCCACACATTCACACTCACACTCACACACAGAGCGCGTGTCTCTCTCTCTTCTCCGGCTTGTGACACAAGAAGAATCAGAACGACACAGCAGCCCTCCGATAAAACACACTTTATACTACAAAAAAAGTAACGTAAAATAACGCAGTAACGCATCATGTAGTAACGGTAACTGAATTACTGAATATAAAAAAATAACGCGTTAGATTACTAGTTACCGCCGAATCTAACGGCGTCCCAACACTGTTCCTCAGTTCCCAAACGTTTACTGAGTGTTGTTAAAAGGAAAGGCCATGTAACACAGTGGTGAACATGCCCTTTCCCAACTACTTTGGCACGTGTTGCAGCCATGAAATTTTAAGTTAATTATTATTGACATTTGAACATCAAATATGTTGTCTTTGTAGTGCATTCAGCTGAATATGGGTTGAAAAGGATTTGCAAATCTTTGTGTTCCGTTTATATTTACATCTTACACAATTTCCCAACTCATATGGAAACGGGGTTTGTATATACATAAACTGTTTTTTTTAGTCAAGTTTTATCAGTCTTGGTTTTCTCACAAATAATGCAAATGCATATGCATGCATTGTTCTCTGTGGGTTCGCGACATTATAGCAAACAAATGTATAACTTAATTACTTAATCTTCTTTTATGTATTTTATTTTCACACACATATTTAAGTATGGTCACTTGCAGGTAAAGCTGCCCAGAAATGGCGACCCTGGACACAGAAAGAGGTGAAAGGCTGTCGAGAACCACATGAAGCGATCCATCCCTTCTGGTATTGTACCAGGAAAGAGTGACTGTTTAAAATGTTTGAGGGCCGAACCGGAAGCTCTCCAAAACCGGGAATGGCAAGCATTGAAGTTTTATGTGTACAACCGCATTACGGCCTCCAAAAGGAGAGTGCAGCTAAAATAGTAGATTAAAGGCCTACTGAAACCCACTACTACCGACCACGCAGTCTGGTAGTTTACATATGAATGATGAAATCTTAACATTGCAACACATGCCAATACGGTCAGGTTAGTTTACTAAAGTGCAATTTTAAATTTCGCGTGAAATATCCTGCTGAAAACGTCTCGGTATAATGACGTCAGCGTGTGACGTCACGGATTGTAGAGGACATTTTGGGACAGCATGGTGGCCAGCTATTAAGTCGTCTGTTTTCATCGCAAAATTCCACAGTATTCTGGACGTCTGTGTTGGTGAATCTTTTGCAATTTGTTCAATGAACAATGGAGACAGCAAAGAAGAAAGCTTTAGGTGGGAAGCGGTGTATTGCGGCCAACTTCAGCAACACTAACACGGCCGGTGTTTCATTGTTTACATTCCCGAAAGATGACAGTCAAGCTTTAGCATTGGCCTGTGGAGAACTGGGACAACAGAGACTCTTACCAGGAGGACTTTGAGTTGGATACGCAGACGCGGTACCGTGAGTACGCATGCAGCTGCGGCTTCCAAACATTTGATCGCTTGCCCGTACGTGCGTGCCGCTATGTGCATGTCACGTACGTAACTTTGGGGATTTTGGGGAAATATATGTGCTGTATGAACTTTGGGGAGGTGAACGGTACTTTGGGCTGTGGGATTGAGTGTGTTGTGCAGGTGTTTGAGTTGTATTGGCGGGTTATATGGACGGGAGGGGGGAGGTGTTTGTTATGCGGGATTAATTTGTGGCATATTAAATATAAGCCTGGTTGTGTTGTGGCTAATAGAGTATATATATGTCTTGTGTTTATTTACTGTTTTAGTCATTCCCAGCTGAATATCAGGTCCCACCCGCCTCTCACAGCATCTTCCCTATCTGAATCGCTCCCACTGCCCTCAAGTCCTTCACTCTCACTTTCCTCATCCACGAATCTTTAATCCTCACTCAAATTAATGGGGAAATCGTCGCTTTCTCGGTCCGAATCGCTCTCGCTGCTGGTGGCCATGATTGTAAACAATGTGCGGATGTGAGGAGCTCCACAACCTGTGACGTCACGCTACTCGTCTGCTACTTCCGGTACAGGCAAGGCTTTTTTATCAGCGACCAAAAGTTGCAAACTTTATCGTCGATGTTCTCTACTAAATCCTTTCAGCAAAAATATGGCAATATCGTGAAATGATCAAGTATGACATAGAATGGACCTGCTATCCCCGTTTAAATAAGAACATCGCATTTCAGTAGGCCTTTAAGAGATAATCAGCAAGACTGGTTAAGTAGAACAGTTTTTTATGTTCTTTATGTTCAATGTTGTTAAAAATAAAAAGTACAAATAAAAGTTGAAATGAGTTTGTATTTTATTTCTGTGGTTTAAGGTAAGATAAGATAATCCTTTATTGATCCCACAACAGGGAAATTTGGGTTAGTTTGTTTACGTGTTTCAAGTATTGGTAAAAGAGAACATTTATTTTCTTGAAAAGTGAAACAAGTGTTATCCTGGCATTAATAGTACTGAAATTCTGTATGGTATCCATCCTTAGTTAAAATTAATACATGTTTTCCCTTGTCCCCACAAGTGATGATCAAAAACTTTGTCCCCATTCCAAATGATAACCAGTGTGTGTGTGTGTGTGTGTGTGTGTGTGTGTGTGTGTGTGTGTGTGTGTGTGTGTGCGTGCGTGCGTGTGCTTTGTTGACATTTCCATATTTACTTTGTAGAATGTGTGTCAGAATAACAGTACTTAAGTGGATGTAAGAACACTATTAGAACAAAAGGACTTAAGTGGATGGAAAAATATGTGTAAGAAAAACGTACTTAGTTGATGAGAGAGTACGTGTAAGATGACAAGTACTTAAGTAGATGGGAGAATACATGTAAGAACAAAAGTACTTAAGCGGATGGGAGAATATGTGTAAGATCTGAGGATCTGAGCCGAGGATGTCGTTGTGGCTTGTGCAGCCCTTTGAGACACTCGTGATTTAGGGCTATATAAGTAACGTTGATTGATTGATTGGACAAAAGTACTTAAGAGGAAAGAATATAAGAACAAAAGTACTTAAGTGGATAGGAGAATACATGTTAGAACAAAAGTACTTCTGTGGATGGGAGATTATGTGTAAGAACAAAAGTACTTCAGAGGAAAGAACAATACGTGTAAGAACAAAAGTACTTAAGTGGATAGAAAAATGCGTGTTAAAACAAAAGTACTTAAGTGGATGGGAGAATGTGTGTAAGAACAAAAGTACTTAAGAGGAAAGATCAATACGTGTAAGAACAAAAGTACTTAAGTGGATAGGAGAATGCGTGTTAGAACAAAAGTACATAAGAGGAAAGAACAATACGTCTAAGAACAAAAGTACTTAAGTAGATAGGAGAATACGTTTAAGAACAAAAGTACATAAGTGGATAGGAGAAAGAGTGTTAGAACAAAAGTACTTAAGTGGATGGGAGAATATGTGTAAGTACAAAAGTACTTAAGAGGAAAGAACAATACATGTTTGACGAAAATTACTTAAGTGGATAGGAGAATACATGTAAGAACAAAAGTACTTAATTGGATGGGAGATTATGTGTACGAACAAAAATACTTAAGAGAAAAGAACAATACATATAAGAACAAAAGTACTTAAGTGGATAGGAGAATACGTGTAAGTACAAAAGTACTTAAGTGGATAGGAGAATACGTGTTAGACCAAAAGTACTTAATTGGATAAGAGAACACGTGTAAGCACAAAAGTACTTAAGTGGATAGAAGAATACATGTAAGAACAAAGGTACTTAATTGGATAAGAAAATAAGTGTAAGAACAAAAGTACTTAAGTGGATGGGAGAATACGTGTTATACGAAAAGTACTTAATTGGATAAGAGAATACGTGTAAGAACAAAATTACTTAAGAGGAAAGAACATTACGTGTTAGACCAAAAGTACTTAAGTGGATAGGAGAATACATGTAAGAACAAAAGTACTTAAGAGGAAAGAACTATACGTCTAAAAACAAAAGTACTTAAGTAGACAGGAGAATACTTGTAAGAACAAAAGTACTGAAGTGGATAGGAGAAAGCGTGTTAGAACAAAAGTACTTAAGTGGATGGGAGAATACCTGTTAGACCAAAAGTACTTAATTGGATAAGAGAATACGTGTAAGAACAAAAGTACTTAAGTGGATAGGAGAATACGTGTAAGAACAAAATTACTTAAGTGGATGGGAGAATACATGTAAGAACAAAATTACTTAAGTGGATAGGAGAATACGTGTTAGACCAAAAGTACTTAATTGGATAAGAAAATATGTGTAAGAACAAAAGTACTTAAGTGGATGGGAGAATACGTGTTATACGAAAAGTACTTAATTGGATAAGAGAATACTTGGAAGAACAAAACTACTTAAGAGGAAAGAACATTACGTGTTAGACCAAAAGTACTTAAGTGGATAGGAGAATACATGTAAGAACAAAATTACTTAAGAGGAAAGAACTATACGTCTAAGAACAAAAGTACTTAAGTGGACAGGAGAATATTTGTAAGAACAAAAGTACTGAAGTGGATAGGAGAATGCGTGTTAGAACAAAAGTACTTAATTGGATAAGAAAATATGTGTAAGAACAAAAGTACTTAAGTGGATGGGAGAATACGTGTTAGACCAAAAGTACTTAATTGGATAAGAGAATACGTGTAAGAACAAAATTACTTAAGTGGATAGGAGAATACGTGTTAGATCAAAAGTATTTAATTGGATAAGAGAACCTGTAAGAACAAAAGTACTTAAGTGGACACGCGTACACGCACGGAGTACATGCACAAAAACAGTCCAAATAAGTGAAAGCGTTACATAAATCTAATCCATTATAATTATTATTATTATTATTATTATTATTACTAACAATTTGCAGTAATGTTGTTGTTATGACAGAATACATATTTAATGATAGCAAACGTTACCTAGCGAAATGGCTATCTTTAGTTACATGCGAGCGTAGAAACGTCACTATGTGCTAAAAGTAGACATTTTGCAAACTTTAATGCGTGCAAAATATATTGATTAGTCATAGACTCATAACGCAAATCAACGTTGAATGGTTGAAATATGTTGTTCCTATTTTCTTGCCCTGATGTGGGGTCCGTGTGGCTTGTGCACCCCTTTGAGACATTTGCAATGAAGGGCAATATTTAGATTTGGGGACAAGCGGTAGAAAATGGGTGGATGGATGGACATAAGAAGCTGCCACATTTTCAATAATGTTTGATTCAAATACTGTAAAAGGACGTTTTTAATTGCTATTTTTTAAAATTTCATTTCTATTGTAACATTATTCATGTTTATGTTTGTCGATCACATTTTTAAGTCATTTATTTCAGTGGTCCCCAACCTTTTTATGGATGGTTTTTATTTTATTATTTATTTATTTATTTATTTATTTTTTTTGTTTGTCATAAAAAAATACAATCATGCGTGCTTACGGACTGTATTCCTGCAGACTGTATTGATCTATATTGATATATAATGTAGGAACCAGAATATTAATAACAGAAAGAAACAACCCTTTTGTGTGAATGAGTGTGAATGGGGGAGGGAGGTTTTTTGGGTTGATGCACTAATTGTAAGTGTATCTTGTGTTTTTTTATGTTTATTTAATAAAAAATAAAAAAATAAAAAATACATTTTTATTTATTTTTTGTTTTTTTTTATTTCTTGTGCGGCCCGGTACCAATCGATCCACGGACCGGCACCGGGCCGCGGCCCGGTGGTTGGGGACGGCTGATTTATTTGATGCACGTTCAAAGCCTAAACCACGTGTTCTGCTGCGCACGCATTCTGCTGCCTCTAAGCAGCAGACTTCCCGCCGACGTCACTTCCGGTGGAATATTCCAGTGGACGTCCACTTGCTCTTTAAAAGCCCGCGCTGGGGAAGGCGAGGAAGACTTTGACAGGTAAACGTGCCGCAGGTGATGACGAGGATGACGACGACGACGGCAGAATAAAACGTCAAAGCAGAAGAAAAAAAAAAATTATAATTCATATTAAATACAAAGAAAAGGTTCCTAATCGATTCACAGACGCCTGTCGTTCGATTTGTGATCTTCTTGCAATCTGTGGACTTCACTTCAGGTAAGATCGAAGTTTTGTTTCACGTCATGTTGTGGAATCTTTTTGTGACGCAGTTGTGCTCCACGCTCATTAAATCGATTATTTTAAATCAATGTTGTTTCTGTCTGAAATAACTCCACTAAATAACCAACTGGTATTAATATTATTATTACTGTAAGTGTTATTATTATTATTATTATTATTATTATTATTATTATTATATTTGAAAAATTCAAATATATTATATTTCATTAGTTTAAAATTGCATAACGGTTGCTAGACAGCGGTAAATAAATGCATGAATTAATAAAAAACAATAAGTAATACATTAATGTTGAATAAATAAATTAAAAAAATAGATACAGTTATCATGAATAAATAGTGGATTAGTCACGGGTTATTACTTGCTTGCATACCTTATATTACCTTTAAAAAAAACCTCAATATGCAATTTTATAGTCAGAATGTAATAGAGGAACTTTTTTTTTTTTTTTTTTTTTTTTTACTGGAATGTTCGTCATTTATTTGTTCGACATTTTCCAAACAGTGTCATCGAAAGTACAGTCTGCTTTTATTTTGAAGAATAATTATAGAATAATTAATGTATAGCACATTTCAAAACCACAGACATAAGAAACAATTTGAAACAAGAAAAGGGCACTTAGTGTCACGTTTACATGGATAAATGCAATATTTAAAGTAAAATATACTTTAAAAGAAGTGCAGAATATATCACAGAAAAAACTAAAATGTAATAAAAACAATGTTTTAAAAAAAACGTAGATCACGTGCTGGGCAAGCGGCCCCATGATATTTGGGGTCCCAGTGTCATGTAAATATAAACATGTTAAATGATGCGTGAAATTTTACTGAAAAAGTTTTCTTAGCCCCCTCCTGCTCCGTCACAGATTTAAAAAATAAATAAATAGTGCTTCACACACCATGATTCTTTGTCATTTTCTTTTTGTGTTTTGAGCTGATAATGTGTTTAAAATGTGTTTTTGTTTGAATTGTGTAGATGAAGGGTAGCCTTTGAGCAAAAAAAAAAAAACAAGCGTCAAAATAAATTCAAGTGTGATGTAAGCGATTTAGGAACGGTTTCACATGAATAAAAAAAAAAAGTCTAAAAAATTATTTCTTAGGGCTTCAATTTCTGATCGTAAAAGCATTAAAAGGAAGTTGTTCATAATATTATGTAACTTATATATATGTATATATATATATATATATATATATATATATATATACACACACACACACACACAAAACAGTGAAGTTGGCACGTTGTGTAATTCGTAAATAAAAACAGAATACAATGATTTGCAAATCCTTTTCAACTTATATTCAATTGAATTGACTACAAAGACAAGATATGTAATGTTGGAACTGAGAAAGTTCTTTTTTTGTTGTTGCAATTAATCATTGACTTAGAATTTAATGGCAGCAGACCACAGAACACTTTTCCACTTTGCATCAGTTCATCTTAGTTGAGCTCGGGCCCAGTGAAGCCGGCGGTGTTTCTGGGTGTTGTTGATAAATGGCTTTCGCTTTGCATAGTAGAGTTTTAACTTGCAATTACAGATGTAGCGACGAACTGTAGTTACTGACAGTGGTTTTCTGAAGTGTTCCTGAGCCCATGTGGTGAAATCCTTTACACACTGATGTCTCTTTTTGATGCAGTACCGCCTGAGGGATCCAAGGTTGTGTAATATAATCGCTTACGTGCAGTGATTTCTCCAGATTCTCTGAACCTTTGATTATATTACGGACCGTAGATGGTGAAATCCCTCAATTCCATCCAATAGCTGGTTGAGAAATGTTGTTCTTAAACTGTTGGACAATTTGCTAACGCATTTGTTGACAAAGTGGTGACCCTCGCCCCGTCCTCGTTTGTGAATGACTGAGCATTTCACGGAAGCTGCTTTTATACCCAATCATGGCACCCACCTGTTCCAAATTAGCCTGTTCACCTGTGGGATGTTCCAAATAAGTGTTTGATGAGCATTCCTCAACTTTCTCAGTCTTTTTTTTGCCACTTGTGCCAGCTTTTTTGAAACATTTCACAGGCATCAAATTCCAAATGAGCTAATATTTGCAAAATAAGTCACAAAGTTTCCCAGTTCGAACGTTAAGTATCTTGTCTTTGGTAGGTAGGTAGGTAGGTCTTTATTGTCTTTGCACAAGTACAGTCTATTCAATTGCATATAAGCTGAAAAGGATTTGCAAATAATTGTATTCTGTTTTTATTTACCATTTACACAATGTGCCAACTTCACTGGTTTTGTGTTTATGTGTATATATACATATATGTATATATATATATGTATGTATATAAGGGACGGCATGGCGCAGTGGGAGAGTGGCCGTGCGCAACCCGAGGGTCCCTGGTTCAATCCCCACCGAGTACCAACCTCGTCATGTCCGTTGTGTCCTGAGCAAGACACTTCACCCTTGCTCCTGATGGGTGCTGGTTAGCGCCTTGCATGGCAGCTCCCTCCATCAGTGTGTGAATGTGTGTGTGAATGGGTAAATGTGGAAGTAGTGTCAAAGCGCTTTGAGTACCTTGAAGGTAGAAAAGCGCTATACAAGTACAACCCATTTATTTATTTATGTATATATATATATATATATATGTATATATATATATATATATATATATATATATATATATATATACACACATATATTAGGGGTGTCAAAAAATGTACACATTTATACATATATACAAATAATATATACATATATATATATATATATATATATATATATATATTATTTATATATATGTGTAAATTTTTTGACACCCCTAATATATGTGTATATATATATATATATATATATATATATAAATATATATATATATATTAGGGCTGCAACAACTTATCGATGAAATCGATTAAAATTGATTATAAAAAATAGTTGGCAATTAATTTAGTCATTGATTCGTTAGATCTATGCTATGCGCATTGGCAGAGGCTACGTTTTTGTTTTTGTTTTTTTTAACTTTTATTTATAAACTGCAACATTTACAAACAGCTGAGAAACAATAATCAAAATAATAGGGGTGTAACTGTACGTGTATTTTTTGACACCCCTAATATATGTGGATATGTATATATATATATGTATGTATATATATATATATTAGGGCTGCAACAACTTATCGATGAAATCAATTAAAATTGATTATAAAAAAATTGTTGGCGATTAATTTAGTCATTGATTCGTTGGATCTATGCTATGGGCATGGGCAGAGGCTACGTTTTTGTTTTTGTTTTTTTTAACTTTTATTTATAAACTGCAACATTTACAAACAGCTGAGAAACAATAATCAAAATAATAGGGGTGTAACGGTACGTGTATTTGTATCGAACCGTTTCGGTCGGGAAGTGTACCGAACGAGTTTCCACACGGACATATTAAGTAGCGTACTGCACGCTGTGTAAACAATACTCAAAATGCCGGACATTTGAGGCATTTATGAAACTCCGCCCTGACGGCTCCGCAAAAGAGGACATGTCCGGTGAAAAAAGGACGTATGGTCAGTCTATCCTAGCCTGTTAGCTGCTAGCACGCTAGAAAAAGAGGATTAGCAGCGATCGG
>NC_084548.2:61835000-61860000 GCF_033978685.3 Nerophis lumbriciformis
GACTTAAATTTCGGGTGGAGAAAAGTGGCGATTTTGTGAGTAGCAGTCGGATGCATCTTCTCATCAAGCAGAGCAGACGTGCGAGAGCGGAGAGTTTTCATGTAAGGTGGGTCTCCAAACTTGGGCTCACAGTGTTTTTTCAGCTTGAAAAACCAGAGCAGAACCATCTGAACGGTTGGGTGATGTTCTCCTTCAAGCTCGCTGATTGCTGACTTGAAAAGGGTGAGAAACTCGATCAAGTGTGCGAGTTGATCCTGGTGAATGCCATCGAGGCGATGTTGTTGGTCTTTGCTCCGTAGCAGCTCTCTGATGTCTTGGTATTGTTTCTGGATTGACTCCAACATCAGGACTTTACTGTTCCATCGCACATCACATTCTTGATTCACGGTGTGCTTTAGGCCGGCGACGGCACCGGTTCTTTTCAGAAATGCAACAAGCTCTTTGCAGTAATCGATCATGTCCAGGACATCTTCAATGCCCTCAGAGTCACCCTTTCTACTGAAGGTGTGTCTCAGCACTGTGTTCAGGATATGTGCGGAGCACGGAATCCAGTGGTAGGAGCGGAGTGCGGCTTTTATGTTAGGGCCCTGGTCACTGACAAAAACTACTTTAGATGGTTGTATTCTGTAGGACGTCAGTACACTGGTTATCTGCTCATGAAGGTTTTCGCTGGTTTTTTTCAGTGTTGGGTCAAACTCCACTGTTGCCAAAATACGATTTTCCAGCTTCCACTCCCTGATGTAGTGACACGTAAGGACTGTATATGCTCTCTTTTTAAATTCATCTGTCCACATATCGGTGGTTACAGAAATACCTCCGTTGTTGCTGATGGCTTTTTGGATGTCCTCCGAAAGTGTCTGCTTAGCAGTGGAAGCCTGCAGCTTTGCCCGGTCACACACAGTTTGCCGATGGGGCAGGATGGCACCAGCATCCACGGCACCGCACTTAGCGCCTATGTCAATCAGCGTCTGGGCCACTTGTTGAAACCCTTTACCCGAGACTATATCAAACGGGCGCATATCATTAGTGCACAGGTCCACACATGCATCTGTAAGCCTTGTTTTAACATCCTGTGGCACCCTTCTGGGATCACGGCGAACGAAACTGCTCATGCTGTTTGTGGAGATTCGGGGTTTTGCACAAATATGATGCACCATGTTCGATGTCCCGGTTTTATGACTGTCGTAGACGTACACAGCGTCGCAGCTCTTGCAACTCACGTAGCCAGCATTGCTGTCATCCTGATTTACAACCTCATAAAAACGAGTCCACGCTGAACTTTTCTGGCCTTTTTTTTCCCTGGTCTTTAGTATTCCCTTTTTTAGTTTGTCGCGCACCACGTTTACTGCCGGTGTTGCCATTTTTTTTTCTTCTTCTGATGTGGCGTGCTGCAGGTGCCTGCTGCAGGTGCCTGCTGATAAATAATTGCCTGTTTCAAAGAGTGCTGCTCGTTTTTCGTATGTGGCTAACAACATTTAACTATGTATATATATTTCCGAATTGGTTTAACTGCCACCCGCAAAAAAAAAAAAAAAAAAAAAAATCTCATTAATCCGCCCGACCCACCCGCGGCGCGGATAAAATCTTATTTATTTAAATTTCATCCGCCCGATCCGCGGATAATCCGCCGAATCCGCGGTTGTGTCCGCAAACCGCGCATCTCTAATATACACATACATACATACATACATACATACATACAGTATACACATATATACACACACATATATATATATATAGTGTGTGTATATATGTGTATACAGTATATATATATATATATATATATATATATATACATATGTATGTATATATATATATATGTGTGTGTGTGTGTGTGTGTGTATGTCTATATATATATGTATGTATGTATGTATGTATGTATGTATGTATGTATGTATGTATGTATTTATGTATGTATATATATATATATACACATACACACACACACACAAACCCCATTTCCATATGAGTTGGTAACTTGTATTAGATGTAAATATAAACGGAATACAATGATTTGCAAATCATTTTAAACCTATATTTAGTTGAATATGCTACAAAGACAACATATTTGATGTTCAAACTGATAAACTTTTTTTTTTTTTGCAAATAATCATTAACTTTAGAATTTGATGCCAGCAACACGTGACAAAGAAGTTGGGAAAGGTCGCAGTAAATACTGATAAAGTTGAGGAATGCTCATCAAACACTTATTTGGAACATCCCACAGGTGAACAGGCAAATTTGGAACAGGTGGGTGCCATGATTGGGTATAAAAGTAGACTCCATGAAATGCTCAGTCATTCACAAACAAGGATGGGGTGAGGGTCACCACTTTGTCAACAAATGTGTGAGCAAATTGTTGAACAGTTTAAGAAAAACCTTTCTCAACCAAGGAATTTAGGGATTTCACCATCTACGGTCCGTAATATCATCAAAGGGTTCAGAGAATCTGGAGAAATCACTGCACGTAAGCAGCTAAGCCCGTGACCTTCGATCCCTCAGGCTGTACTGCATCACAAGCGACATCAGTGTGTAAAGGATGTCACCACATGGGCTCAGGAACACTTCAGAAACCCACTGTCAGTAACTACAGTTGGTCGCTACATCTGTAAGTGCAACTTAAAACTGTACTATGCAAGGCGAAAACTGTTTATCAACAACACCCAGAAACGCCGTCGGCTTTGCTGGGCCTGACCTCATCTAAGATGGCCTGATACAAAGTGGAAAAGTGTTCTGTGGTCTGACGAGTCCACATTTCCAATTTTTTGGGGAAACTGGATTGTTATAGGCGCAAAGTTGAAAAGTCAGCATCTGTGATGGTATGGGGGTGTATTAGTGCCCAAGACATGGGTAACTTACACATCTGTGAAGGCGCCATTAATGCTGAAAGGTACATACAGATTTTGGAGCAACATATGTTGCCATCCAAGCAACGTTACCATGGACGCCCCTGCTTATTTCAGCAAGACAATGCCAAGCCACGTGTTACATCAATGTGGCTTCATAGTAAAAGAGTGCGGGTACTAGACTGGCCTGCCTGTAGTCCAGACCTGTCTCCCATTGAAAATGTGTGGCGCATTATGAAGCCTAAAATACCACAACGGAGACCCCCGGACTGTTGAACAACTTAAGCTGTACATCAAGCAAGAATGGGAAAGAATTCCACCTGAGAAGCTTAAAAAATGTGTCTCCTCAGTTCCCAAACGTTTACTGAGTGTTGTTAAAAGGAAAGGTGATGTAACACAGTGGTGAACATGCCCTTTCCCAACTACTTTGGCACGTGTTGCAGCCATGAAATTCTAAGTTAATTATTATTTGCAAAAAATAAATAAAGTTTATGAGTTTGAACATGAAATATCTTGTCTTTGTAGTGCATTCAATTGGATATGGGTTGAAAATGATTTGCAATTCATTGTATTCCGTTTATATTTACATCTAACACAATTTCCCAATTCATATGGAAACGGGTGTGTGTGTGTGTGTGTGTGTGTGTGTGTGTGTGTGTGTGTGTGTGTGTGTGTGTGTGTGTGTGTGTGTGTGTGTGTGTGTGTGTGTGTGTGTGTGTGTGTGTGTGTGTGTGTGTGTGTGTGTGTGTGTGTGTGTGTGTGTGTGTGTGTGTGTGTGTGTGTGTGTGTGTGTACTGTATATGTATGTGTGTGTATATATATATATATATATATATATATGTGTATGTGTATATATATATATGTATACATACATATATGTATGTATGTGTGTGTATATATATATATATATATATATATATATATATATAAATTAGGGCTGCAACAACTAATCAATTAAAATAGTTGGCGATTAATTTAGTCATCGATTTGTTGGATCTATGCTTTGCGCATGCGCAGAGGCTACTTTTTTTTTTATAAACCTTTATTTACAAACTGCAACATTTACAAACAGCTGAGAAACAATAATCAAAATAAGTATGGTGCCAGTATGCTGTTTTTTTCCCAATAAAATACTGGAAAGGAAGAAATGTAGTTTGTCTCTTTTATCCGATTATTAATCGATTAATCGAAGTAATAATCGACAGATTAATCGATTATCAAATTAATTGTTAGTTGCAGCCCATATATAAATATATATATATATATATATATATATATATATATATTCATTTCACTTCATCCCTACAAGCCCTTTTCACAGGTCTTTCGCAGGTTTCCCTTTTTTAGTAAGAATAAAACCCCATTGCTAGTAGCAGCAAGAATGGATGAGGAGTTGCACTATACATAAAGAAGGTTTTGCACTATAAGGTGGTTAAAAACATGTCATTTTCTCTTGATTATATTTTAGAGTGTATAACTGTTGAAATATGTCATGGAAACATCACACACATCGATCAGCTGTATATACACAACACCTCAGCCGAGTGTTGATTTACAGTGTAGAGTGAACAAGATGTAGATGATACTTTCCTGATGCTCTGCGACAAACTTTGTCCTTGGAAACAACTTAGTGCCAAGACAAAGAATAACAATCAACCACCAATCATTGATAACTATGTGATAATTAATAACTATGTGATATTTAATAACTATGTGATAATTGATAACTATGTGATACAACACTTGTAATTAATAACTATGATAATTAATAACTATGTAATGTAACACTTGTTATTAATAACTATGTGATGATTAATAACTATGTGATATGCCACCTGTAATTAATAACTATGTGATAATTAATAACAATGTGATATGCCACCTGTAATTAATAACTGACAAGATGTTGTGGTCATATTTTCTTTCAGCCACTCCAGAGAAGTCATGATCTTGTTGACGCCTTCCTCCAGTAAGTTCTCTCTGATCTGATGTTTCATCTTCAAATGAGTTAAACTTGTCATTTATTAGAAGGACATTGCAGCGTGTCGTTAAATGCATCATTCATGCTTTGCACCCAGTGGCCATTTGACAGGATTCAAGTTAAATATATTGTGAAAAAAAAAAAAAAAATTTAATACAAAATATTGTGAGGAAAAAGTTGTCATATCAGAATTTTTAGGAACTTTCTGGGGGGGAAAGAAATGACAAAACAAAAAAATTTAATTTTACCAAATCAAAGCCAAATATATTGTGAAAAAGTATTTTTATTTTATTTTAGAAAAAAGCAATATTGTGTGGAAAAAAGTTGTATTTCAAGAATTATGTAAAAATATTAATAACAAAGTTTTTTAGTTAGTTGTCATTGTACAATAATTATGTCAGAATTTTTTGAGTAAAATGTTAAACATTAAATAAATACATGCCATTTTAAAGAATTAAAGTAAAAAAAAAAAAGCCATAATTTTTGTAGAAAATAGTTTGCAATATTGTGAGGAAAAGTTGTCATATAAGATTTTTTGGGAATTTTCTGAGAAAAAAATAATTTCACAAAACAAAATTACAGTATGTAGTTTTACCAGATAAAAGCCAAATATATTATAAAAATATTCTTTTTTTTAGACAAAAGTTAGTGATTTAAAAAATATTTTTTGTCATTGTACAATAATTATTTCAGAATATTTAGAGTTAAATGTTAAACATTTCTCTCAAAAAATATGCCATTTTATTTTATTTTATTTATTTATTTATTTTTTTTAAATATGCCATTTTAAGCGATTTTAGTCAAATATATTGTGAAAAAGGCCATTTTTTTTTAGAAAAAATTATGGGGGGGCGGTATAGCTCGGTTGGGAGAGTGGCCATGCCAGCAACTTGAGGGTTCCAGGTTCGATTCCCGCTTCCGCCATCCTAGTCACTGCCTTTGTGTCCTTTTTTAAAATTTTTATTTAGCCTTTATTTAACCAGGTAAAAATCCCATTGAGATCAAGGATCTCTTTTCCAAGGGAGACCTGGCCAAGAGGGCAGCAGCAAGGTTACATTAAAAAACAGTAAACAACACATTTACAACATTAAAACTTGCTCACATGACACATGTGCATACAGACAAGGTAGACTGCAATCCTTTCACAGAAGCTTTAAACTCATTCAATGTAACAAGGGTTTGAAGTTTAATATTCGATTGTAGGTTATTCCAAGCCTTTGGTGCTGAAAACCTAAATGCTTTTTTGCCCAGTTCAGTTCTTTCTTTGGGTACGGCAAATTGCAGAACATTCATTGAACGACGATTGTGACTTCCTTGTTTCTTTGTTTAAAGACAAGACAGATAAGATGGAGTGATACCCAGAATGGTTTTGTAGATGAAAACATACCAATGATTAAGGCGTCGAGCACATAAAGATGTCCAGTTAACCATTGAGTATAATTTGCAGTGGTGAGTAAGGGTAGCGCAGTTGGTGATGAATCTCAGTGCACCGTGGTACACACTATCCGGCTTGTGCAGACAATCAGCAGTAGCATTCATGTACAACACATCTCCATAGTCAATAACAGGTAAAAAGGTTGTTTCCACCAATTTCTGTTTCACAGTAAAAGAAAAGCAAGACTTGTTTCTATAATAAAATCCCAGTAAAAGTTTCAGTTTTTTTACAACATACTGAATGTGCTCCTTAAAACACAAGTGGTCATCAATTAAAAATCCTAAATATTTAAAAGCAGATACTAACATAATTTGTTGCCCATTTCTCGTTAAAATGTTCTCACACTGCTGATCTTACAGTTTTTGATGTGGTAAAGAACATACACTTTGTTTTCTCTGCATTTAAAACCAGTTGAAGATAGCAAAGTTGTTCTTGTACTCTGTCAAATGCATGTCGTAGATATTTAAAGGCCTCAGCAGGAGTGGGTGCTGTGCAGTATATGACAGTAACATCAGCATAGAAATGGAAAGTTGAGTTCGGAATATTCTGTCCAAGATTACTTATGTAAATAGTGAATAATAAGGGGCCCAACACAGAACCTTGAGGGACACCCTTTTTCACTTGCAGTACGTCCGAGGAGGAACCTTCTATCTGAACAGCCTGAGTTCTACTTGTGAGGTAATTTGCAAACCATCCAACTGCTTGCTGAGAAAAACAATACCTGAAAGACGTTTGATTAAAATGACATGATCAACGGTATCAAATGCCTTTGGAAAAGTCAATAAAGAGGGACAGACAGCACTGCTTCTTGTCAAGAGCTTCAGTTACATTATTTATAAATTTCATAGCAGCAGTAACAGTACTGTGATTTTTGCGAAAACCTGACTGAAATGGTGACGAAATAAAGTTGGTGTTCAAAAAGTTTGATCTGTTCACTGATAAGGGATTCAAGGACTTTTGCCAGAACAGAGAGTTTAGAGATTGGTCTGTAGTTGTTTAGATTACTAGGATCACCTCCTTTTAATAGGGGGATTACAAGGGAATATTTCCAATTCAAAGGGATTTCATTTGAAATTAGAGTAAGGTTAAAAATCTGAGTCAGTGGTTCAGCTATAATTTTAGCTGCCAACTTTAAAAAGAGCGGCTCCAACTTATCTGAGCCAGCTGGCTTTCTCGGTTTAAGTTGTTTTAGAGCCCTCATGACCTCTGTTTTCGTGAAAATATTTCCAAGCCAGTTCAACATTATCAAAAAGAGCAATTCTATCCCAATTAAAAAGATGCAAGTCATGTAAAAAAGCTTGCATCCCAAATAATTTCATATTACGTTTTTCAACAAGACGAGGCTTGCTTTTAGGAATCCTTGTATCTCGCACTACTGCAATCACACAATGATCACTCCCATCATTAGGGAAAACACCGGACGCGACAAATTTAAAGGGCATATTTGTTAGAATTAAGTCAACGAGTGTAGCTTTTTGAGGATTTAGGATTAGGTCTTGTAGCTGAGTTAATTAATTGTGTTAAATTTACAGATTCACACTGTGCTTTCAAAGAGTCAGACACAGATGTGAGCCAGTCCCAGTTCAAATCACCAACCATCACTATTTCATTGTGTTTCAGTTGAGACGGAAGCTTCACAAGAGTACCGTATTTTCCGCACTATAAGGCGCACCTAAAAACCTCCAATTTTGTCAAAAGCTGACAGTGCGCCTTATATTCCAGTGCGCCTTATATATGGACCAATATTGAGCCACAACAAACCTAAACTTCATTTTCATAAAGTTTAGGTCTCGCAACTACGGTAAGCAGCCGCCAACTTCATTACGGTAAGCAGCCGCCCCCGTAGAAGAAGAAGAAGCGCGCGGTGCATGCTGGGATATATGACTGCGCGAGGCGTGCCGTTTTGATTTCCATTTGTTTGTTTATGTAAAGACCCCAAAATGGCTCCTATTAAGAGACACGCTTACGACGCAGAGTTTAAACTTAAGACGATCAGTCACGCGGTAGAACACGGGAATAGGGCAGCAGCGACACTGACTCGATTAATGACAACTTCGACGAGACGGATGCCGTATTTGTCCAACTGTTTAATTCGGACACCGAAGGAGAAGAATTCGAGGGATTCGTGGATGAGGAATAACTTCATAAAGTGAGCTTTACATGTTTATTTTGTTTGTTGTGTTGTGTGACATTAACGTTTGAGCAACGTTGAGTTATTGATATATTGTTATTGCTTTGCACTGTTTCATACTTGCCAACCTTGAGACCTCCGATTTCGGGAGGTGGGGGCGGGGGCGGGGGCGGGGGGCGTGGTTAAGAGGGGAGGAGTATATTTACAGCTAGAATTCACCAAGTCAAGTATTTCATATATATATATATATATATATATATATATATATACCGTATTTTTCGGACTATAAGTCGCAGTTTTTTTCATAGTTTGGCCGGGCTCCAGTGCGACTTATATGTTTTTTCCTTTTTTATTATGCATTTTTGGCAGGTGCGACTTATACTCCGGTGCGGCTTATACTCCGAAAAATACGGTATATATATATATATATATATATATATATATATATATATATATATATATATATATATATATAAGAAATGCTTGACTTTCAGTGAATTCTAGCTATAAATTTATATTTATTTTATTAAATATATATATATATATTTAATAAAATAAATATATATTTATAGCTAGAATTCACTGAAATATATATATATATATATATATATATATATATATATATTTATATTTAATAAAATAAATATATATTTATATCTAGAATTCACTGAAAGTCAAGTATTTCTTATATATATATATATATATATATATATATATATATATATATATATATATATATACACACCGTATTTTTCGGAGTATAAGTCGCACCGGAGTATAAGTCGCACCTGCCGAAAATGCATAATAAAAAAGGAAAAAAACATATAAGTCGCACTGGAGCCCGGCCAAACTATGAAAAAAACTGCGACTTATAGTCCGAAAAATACGGTGTATATATATATGTATGTATGTGTGTGTGTGTGTGTGTGTGTGTATGTGTGTATATATATATATATATATATATATATATATATATATATATATATATATATATATATATATATATATATATATATATATATATATATATATATATATATAAGAAGTACTTGAATTCTAGCTATAAATGTTTATTTTATATATATATATATATATATATATATATAAAATAAATACTTGAATTTCAGTGTTCATTTATTTACATATATACACACACAACACTCATCTACTCATTGTTGAGTTAAGGGTTGAATTGTCCATCCTTGTTCTATTCTCTGTCACTATTTTTCAAACCATGCTGAACACCCTCTCTGATGATGCATTGCTGTGTGGCACGCACAAAAGTGCTTTCATCAAATGCACTAGATGGCAGTATTGTCCTGTTTAAGAGTGTCACAACATTGCTGTTTACGGCAGACGAACTGCTTTACGGTAGACAAAAACGTGACTGCTGTTGTTGTGTGTTGTTGCCGCGCTGGGAGGACGTTAATGAAACTTCCTAACAATAAACCCACATAAGAAACCAAGAACTCACCCTCGATCATTCTACAGTTATGTCGTGATTGGGCAGGTACGCTGTTTATATTGTGGGTTGCGGACCTGAGTCCGCCTGAATTTCGGGAGATTTTCGAGAGAAAATTTGTCCCGGGAGGTTTTCGGGAGAGGCGCTGAATTTCGGGAGTCTCCCGGAAAATCCGGGAGGGTTGGCAAGTATGCACTATTTGGAGTGTTACTATATTGTGATTGCACTAATGTTGGATTTACCGTAACAGTATCAGACTTTTTTTTACCTGTTTATTGAATCAGGGAAAAGTTCCCCTTCACTATGTGATATAAATGTTGCACTACATGTTATACCTTGCTGTTGTTAAAAGATAAACAAAACACCACGTCACTGACTTAACCTCGGGGAAAATAATAAAACAGCTGTTTATTCATTTTGGGAGTGAACAGAGTTGTCAGAACGCTGGTTTGTAATCTATTAATAAAGTTTGACTGACCTATCTGACTGTTTTTGTTGACATTCCCTTTTAGCGCAGCTTCATCTAATGGATGCATAGGTGCGCCTTATAATCCGGTGCGCCTTTATATATGAACAAAGTTTTGAAATATGCCATTCATTGAAGGTGCGCCTTATAATCCGGTGCGCCTTATATATGAACAAAGTTTTGAAATATGCCATTCATTGAAGGTGCGCCGTATAATCCGGTGCGCCTTATATATGAACAAAGTTTTGAAATATGCCATTCATTGAAGGTGCGCCTTATAGTGCGGAAAATACGGTAGTTAGGGAATTACTAGGGGCAGATGGAGTCCTATAACACCCCACTATCACTAGGTGATTTCTAGCTAATTCAATTTCAAGTGCTAACAGTTCAAGTTATTTACTTACTGATTCAGAAAGCACTAATTTAACATCAAACCTCTGCTTAGTATATATAGCCACTCCACCACCTTTTCTTTGTCGGTCAGTACGATAGACATTACAGCCATGAATGTAAATATCTTTATCAAGCACAGATTGTTTAAGCCAAGATTCAGATAAGACTACAATATCAGCATTTGTTGAGTTTATCCAGATCTTTATCATATCAAGTTTAGGGAGTAAACTCCGAACATTGATATGAATAATCCCAAGACCAGATCTAGTTTTAAAATCCACAGGTGTAAAACATTGTGTAGGTGTATCAGGGCCTGGATGCATAGTGTGAAGCGACTGGGATGAGAATCAGCACCTCCAAATCCGAGTCCATGGTTCTCGCCCGGAACAGGGTGGAGTGCCATCTCCGGGTTGGGAAGGAGACCCTGCCCCAAGTGGAGGAGTTCAAGTACCTCGGAGTCTTGTTCACGAGTGAGGGAAGAGTGGATCGTGAGGTCGACAGGCAGATCGGTGCGGCGTCTTCAGTAATGCGGACGCTGTATCGATCCGTTGTGGTGAAGAAGGAGCTGAGCCGGAAGGCAAAGCTCTCAATTTACCGCTCGATCTACGTTCCCATCCTCACCTATGGTCATGAGCTTTGAGTTATGACCGAAAGGACAAGATCACGGGTACAAGCGGCCGAAATGAGTTTCCTCCGCCGGGTGGCGGGGCTCTCCCTTAGAGATAGGGTGAAAAGCTCTGCCATCCGGGGGGAGCTCAAAGTAAAGCCGCTGCTCCTCCACATCGAGAGGAGCCAGATGAGGTGGTTCGGGCATCTGGTCAGGATGCCACCCGAACGCCTCCCTCGTCTGACCGGTAGGAGGCCACGGGGAAGACCCAGGACACATTGGGAGGACTATGTCTCCCGGCTGGCCTGGGAACGCCTCGGGATCCCCCGGGAGGAGCTGGAAGAAGTGGCTGGGGAAAGGGAAGTCTGGGCTTCCCTGCTTAGGCTGCTGCCCCCGCGACCCGACCACGGATAAGCGGAAGAAGATGGATGGAAATCTTCAATCTTCTACATAAATCTTCAACTGAGATAAGGCAGAGGTTATTTTGTAGCTGTCACTATGACGAAATGTCAAATTATCAAAGTTGTCATCTTGAAGTAGCATAGCTTGTGGGGGGGCACCAGTAAAACCACACAAAAGTATAAAACACAATATAATGATTTGTGACATAGTGAGAGGAGAAGTTCCACTTGTTTTACCACTTTTAAAGATGTTAGCAGACAGGGCTGAAGGCTAACAACCAAGGCCGATGGGTGGAAGCTCGTAGACGAAACCAGTGGCTTGATTGATTGATTGATTGATTGAGACTTTTATTAGTAGGTTGCACACAGTACATATTCCGTACAATTTACCACTAAATGGTAACACCCGAATAAGTTTTTCAACTTGTTTAAGTCGGGGTTCATGTTACAGATATATACTATCAGATATACTATCATCATAATACAGTCATCACACAAGATAATCATCACGGTGTATACATTGAATTATTTACATTATTTACAATTCGGGGTGTGTGTGTGGGGGGGGGGGGGGGGGGGGGTTAGGTTTGGTTGTTATCAGTCATCAACAATTGAGAACAGAGAAATGGATATTGAAACAGTGTAGGTCTGACTTGGTAGGATATGTACAGCAAGTAGTGGACATAGAGAGAGAGAGAGAGATCAGAAGGCATAAGAAAAATATCTGCATTTGATTGTTTACATTTGATTATTAACAACAATCCGGGGGGGGTGTTAGTTTAGGGTTGAAGTTGCCTGGAGGTGCACTTTTATTGCGGTTTTGAAGGAGGATAGAGATGCACTTTCTTGTATACCTGTTGGAGTGCATTCCACATTGATGTGGCATAGAAAGAGAATGAGTTAAGACCTTTGTTAGATCGGAATCTGGGTTTAACGTGGTTAGTGGAGCTCCCCCTGGTGTTGTGGTTATGGCGGTCATTTACGTTAAGGAAGTAGTTTGACATGTACTTTGGTATCAGGGAGGTGTAGCGGATTTTATAGACCAGGCTCAGTGCAAGTTGTTTTACTCTGTCCTCCACCCTGAACCAGCCCACTTTGGAGAAGTGGGTAGGAGTGGGGTGGGATCTGGGGAGGAGGTTTAGAAGTAATCTGACTAGCTTGTCCTGGGATGTTTGGAGTCTAGATTTGAGGGTTTTGGAGGTGCTAGGGTACCAGGAGGTGCATGCGTAATCGAAAAAGGGTTGAATGAGAGTTCCCGCCAGAATCTTCATGGTGCTTTTGTTGACCAGAGAGGAGATTCTATAGAGAAATCTTGTTCGTTGGTTGACCTTTTTGATTACCTTGGTTGCCATTTTATCACAGGAAAGATTAGCCTCTAGAATGGAACCTAGGTAGGTGACCTCATCTTTCCTGGTGATAACAATGTCACCCACTTTTATAGTGAAGTCGTTGACTTTCTTAAGGTTGATGTGGGACTCAAGCAGGATGGATTCTGTTTTAACCCAAGTGTATGGATAGCTTGTTGTCAGCGAGCCAGGTGCAAGTTCTACAGAGTTCAGCACTGAGGATTTTCTCCACCTGTGACTTGGCTGAAGGCAAACAGCAGGCAGGTCGATGTTGGAAGGTTAGCAGGCAGGCCGAGGTTGCTAGCTGTCTGCTACTGCTACCTGAACAGGTGGATTATAGGTAGGCCAAAGTCTATGGCAATCCAGTGACATTTGATGAGAAACTATCCACCAGAAATCCCACTCTGCAGAGACTTTGTTTATCTTGCAGAGTACCATTCATTCAGACTAAAAATAATTAAAATCTCATACATAAAAACACAAAAACTCAGACCTCAAGTAAGAACACACTGAACACAATAGACATGGCTGTCATCTTGGGCAAGACACTTTACCCACCTGCTCCCAGTGCCACCCACACTGGTTTAAATGTAACTTAGATATTGGGTTTCACTATGTAAAGCGCTTTGAGTCACTAGAGAAAAGCGCTATATAAATATAATTCACTTCACATCACTTAGAAAATAGGTTACAATATTGTATGAAAAAGTTGTCATATAGGATTTTTTTAGGAATCTTCTGAGAAAAAAAAAATTCACAAAACAAAATTTTGTAATTTTAGCAGATAAACGTATATATTATATATTATTTATTATAAAAAAAATAGTATTTTTATTCGAAAAATGTTGTAATATTTGAAGAAATTGTACAATAATTATGTTAGAATATTTTGAGTAAAATGTTAAACATTTACAAAAAAAATATATGCCATTTTAAAGGATTAAAGTAAAATATAGTTAGAAAAAGGGCATCATGTTTTAGAAAATAGGTTGCAATATTGTGAGAAAAAGTTGTCATATGAGATTAATATTACTTTTTTTTTAGGGGGGGCGTTAGTGATATGTCATGATATGTTGTTTTTTTAGAAAAAAGTTAGTAATATATCCATTCATCCATCTTCTTCCGCTTATCCGAGGTCGGGTCGCGGGGGCAGCAGCCTAAGCAGGGAAGCCCAGACTTCCCTTTCCCCAGCCACTTCGTCCAGCTCCTCCCGGGGGATCCCGAGGCGTTCCCAGGCCAGCCGGGAGACATAGTCTTCCCAACGTGTCCTGGGTCTTCCCCGTGGCCTCCTACCGGTCGGACGTGCCCGAAACACCTCCCGAGGGAGGCGTTCGGGTGGCATCCTGACCAGATGCCCGAACCACCTCATCTGACTCTTCTCGATGTGGAGGAGCGGCGGCTTTACTTTGAGCTCCCCCCGGATGGCAGAGCTTCTCACCCTATCTCTAAGGGAGGAAACTCATTTCGGCCGCTTGTACCCTTGATCTTGTCCTTTCGATCATGACCCCAAAGTTCATGACCATAGGTGAGGATGGGAACGTAGATCGACCGGTAAATTGAGAGCTTTGCCTTCCGGCTCAGCTCCTTCTTCACCACAACGGATCGATACAGCGTCCGCATTACTGAAGATGCCGCACCGATCCGCCTGTCGATCTCACGATCCACTCTTCCCTCACTCGTGAACAAGACTCCGAGGTACTTGAACTCCTCCACTTGGGGCAAGATCTCCTCCCCAACCCGGAGATGGCAGTGAGATGGTTAGTAATATATATATATTTTTAATTGTCCTTGTATAAGAATTATGTCAGATTATTTTGAGTAAAAATTTAAACAGTTACAAAAAAATCTATGCCATTTTAAAGGATTAAAGTCAAATATATTGTGAGAGGAGTCTTTTTTTTTTTTTTTTTTTTAGAAAATAGGTTGAAATATATGAAATATTGTCAAATGATTTTTTTAGGAATTTTCTGAGAATATTTTTTTTCCACAAAACAAAGTGATGTAATTTGACCAGATAAAAGCCAAATTTATTATAAAATGTTTTTGTTTTTTTGTTGTTGTTTTTTTAGAAAAAAGTTAGTAATATATATATAAATGTTTTTTAAATTGTCATTGTGTAAGAATTATGTCAGAATATTTTGAGTAAAATGTTAAACAATTACAAAAAGAAATATACCATTTTAAAGGATTAAAGTCAAATATATTGTGAAAGGAGTCTTTTTTTTTTTTTTTTTTTAGAAAATAGGTTGCAATATTGTGAGAAAAAGTTGTCATATGAGATTTTTTAAGCAATTTTGTGAGAAAAAAAAATTCACAAAACAAAATCATCTAATTTTATCAGATAAAAGACAAATATATTATAAAAATAGTCTTTTTTTTTTTTTTTTTTTAGAAAAAAGTTTGTTATATTTTAAGAAAAATGTCATCATTGTACAAGAATTATGTCAGGATATTTTGAGTAAAATATTAAACATTTACAAAAAGAAATATACCATTTTAAAGGATTAAAGTAAAATATATTGTGAAAGGAGTCTTTTTTTTTTAGAAAATAGGTTGCAATATTGTGAGAAAAAGTTGTCATATGAGATTTTTTAAACAATTTTGTGAGAAAAAAAAAATTCACAAAACAAAATCATCTAATTTTATCAGATAAAAGACAAATATATTATAAAAATAGTCTTTTTTTTTTTTTTTTTTTAGAAAAAAGTTTGTGATATTTTAAGAAAAATGTCGTCATTGTACAAGAATTATGTCAGAATATTTTGAGTAAAATATTAAACATTTACAAAAAGAAATATACAATTTTAAAGGATTAAAGTCAAATGTATTGTGAAAGGAGTCTCTTTTTTTTTTTTAGAAAATAGGTTGCAATATTGTGAGAAAAAGTTGTCGTCATGAGATTTTTTAAACAATTTTGTGAGAAAAAAACATTTCACAAAACAAAATTATGCAATTTTATCAGATAAAAGACAAATATATTATAAAAATAGTCTTTTTTTTTTTTTTTTTTTTTTTTTTTTTTTAGAAAAAAGTTTGTGATATTTTAAGAAAAATGTTGTCATTGTACAATAATTATATCAGAATATTTTGAGTAAAATATTAAACATTTACAAAAAGAAATATACCATTTTAAAGGATTAAAGTCAAATATATTGTGAAAGGAGTCTTTTTTTAATTTAGAAAATAGGTTGCAATATTGTGAGAAAAAGTTGTCATATGAGATTTTTTAAACAATTTTGTGAGAAAAAAAAATTCACAAAACAAAATCATCTAATTGTATCAGATAAAATACAAATATATTATAAAAATAGTCTTTTTTTTTTTTTTTTTTTAGAAAAAAGTTTGATATTTTAAGAAAAATGTCATCATTGTACAAGAATTATGTCAGGATATTTTGAGTAAAATATTAAACATTTACAAAAAGAAATATACCATTTTAAAGGATTAAAGTAAAATATATTGTGAAAGGAGTCTTTTTTTTTTAGAAAATAGGTTGCAATATTGTGAGAAAAAGTTGTCATATGAGATTTTTTAAACAATTTTCTGAGAAAAAAAAATTCACAAAACAAAATCATCTAATTTTATCAGATAAAAGACAAATATATTATAAAAATAGTCTTTTTTTTTTTTTTTTTTGAAAAAAGTTTGTGATATTTTAAGAAAAATGTCGTCATTGTACAAGAATTATGTCAGAATATTTTGAGTAAAATATTAAACATTTACAAAAAGAAATATACAATTTTAAAGGATTAAAGTCAAATGTATTGTGAAAGGAGTCTCTTTTTTTTTTTTAGAAAATAGGTTGCAATATTGTGAGAAAAAGTTGTCGTCATGAGATTTTTTAAACAATTTTGTGAGAAAAAAACATTTCACAAAACAAAATTATGCAATTTTATCAGATAAAAGACAAATATATTATAAAAATAGTCTTTTTTTTTTTTTTTTTTTTTTTTTTTTTTTAGAAAAAAGTTTGATATTTTAAGAAAAATGTTGTCATTGTACAATAATTATATCAGAATATTTTGAGTAAAATATTAAACATTTACAAAAAGAAATATACCATTTTAAAGGATTAAAGTCAAATATATTGTGAAAGGAGTCTTTTTTTAATTTAGAAAATAGGTTGCAATATTGTGAGAAAAAGTTGTCATATGAGATTTTTTAAACAATTTTGTGAGAAAAAAAAATTCACAAAACAAAATCATCTAATTGTATCAGATAAAATACAAATATATTATAAAAATAGTTTTTTTTTTTTTTTTTTTTTTTTTTTTTTTTGTGATATTTTAAGAAAAATGTCGTCATTGTACAAGAGTTATGTCAGAATATTTTAAGTAAAATATTAAACATTTACAAAAAAAGATATGGCATTTTAAAGGATTAAAGTCAAATATATTGTGAAAAAGGCCATATTTTTTTGAAAATAGGTTCCAATATTGTGAGAAAAAGTTGTCATATGAGATTATTTAGGAATCTTTGGAGAAAATGATTTACAAAACAAAATTATGTAATTTTACCAGATAAAAGCCAAATATAAGTTTTACAAACAGTGTTAATACAATGCATCCTTCTCCCTGAGACAAGCTTGTGCCTGACCGCATACCGGAGTGTGGTTAGATGTTGTAATCCTTCAGAGTTGAGCAACGTGGGTGGGGATGGTAGTCATCACAAAATTGGTTAGACAGACGGATGTTCATGACAGCCTTGGGCATCACAAAGATCCAGAGACACTGGCTTGCTCGTTCAGCAGCACTGGACAGGGCCTTGATGGCTTGACGTTGGGCCTGGCCCCGGACTACCATGTTCTTAAGGAGACTGGAGCCTCTGCAGCCCACATCCACAGGGAGAACTGTGGCCTTCCAGCCCCGTTGTTCAGCACCCGCTGCCAACTCGGCATACCGGAGCTTCTTGCTCGCAGATGACCACATCACGAGATCTGGCCTGAGGTTGGTCGTGGCAATCTCCACTGGAAGGAGAGTTTCTGCTCCAGGTCAACAAGAAGCCTCCAATCCCGTGCTTCTCCCAGCTGTCCGTTCTCTGCTTTAGGTGTGCAGGACTTTGGTTGCTTCTCCCCCTCGTGCACAAACTGCCTTGAAGAGGCAGGATGGGAGGAAGGCGGCAGAGCGTTGACAACCGTGCGTCGACTCCAGTGAAGCTGCTAGACATTTCAGCACTTGGTTGTGCTGCCAAGTGTATCGAAGGCTTGTCTTGCAGCCGACCAGGATGTGTTTCAGGTTTGCTGGAGATGGACAGAGGGGGCATGTGGGGTCTTCTTCGTACCACTGGCTGAGGTTCTGTGGTGATGTTAGGACGTCGTATGTGGCTCGCAGAATGAAGCCGGTTCAAAAAGCTTCCATGTCCCAAATCTCTTTCCAGGAGAGCTTTCGCTTCTCAACATTTTCCCAACACATCCAATGACCTTGCTTTCCTTGTGAGACAGCCTTTGCACACCTCGCAGCCTCTTCCCCTCTGCGAACTTCCTCGACCACAAGCCCACGTTGCTGAGCTGGACCTGCCTTGTCGAGACCAAGGCCACCTCTTCCTCTTTGCACGTGGTCGACAATGTCCCGAGGCTTAAGGGCTGACTTGGCCTGGTGTGCAGCTGCAGCTGGAGTCCACTTCCTCCCGGTTACAAGGGTCAGAGCGTTTTTAGCCACACAGGGTCTCGGTATTCTGTCAGTATCATCTCCAGCCGGTCTTTGGTACTCTTGATTTCCTCTGTGAGGCTGGACAGACGAAGCTCCAGGATGCCTTTACCATACAAAGCTATGTTGGTAAGGCACTTGGGAAGACCTAGCCATAAATAAAGTTGATTTGATTTGATTTGATTTCCTGGCAAAGGAGCTGATCAACCTCTCAAGTTTCTCAACCTTTGAGGTCAGCATCTCATAGATGGTCAGAGGCCACATCAACCGAGGTATTAGACCAAACTGAAGACACCAAAGCTTCAACCTGCCAGGGAGCATGGTCTTGTCGATGCGCTGAAGACTGCTGGTAGCATCCTGTCTAAGCTGTTCCACTTGGGTCGTGTCCTTGAGGGTTGCATCGTACCACCGCCCGAGGCTCTTGATTGGCTTCGCTACCACGGTTGGTATGGGCTCCTCGCCGATGTAAAAGCGCTGGTCCGATAGCTTGCCTTTGACAACAGTCAGGCTCCTGGACTTGCTCGGTTTGAACTTCATCCGGGCCCATTCAATGTTTTCCTGCAGCTTCCTCACCAGTCGTCTGGTACATGGGATGGTTGAAGTGAGAGTGGTCATATCACCCATGTATGCCCTAATGGGAGGGAGCCAAAGGCCTGGTTTTAGCTGCTCTCCTCCCACCACCCATCGAGATGCACGGATGATGACCTCCGTTTCCATGGTGAAGGCCAGTGGGGAAATGGTGCATCCTGCCATAATGCCCACCTCCAGGTGTTGCCAAGCCGTGGTGTACTCTGGCGTTGACAGGCATATCTGCACGTCCAAGAAATAGGCCCTGACGAGGGCAGTGATAGCATCTAGAACCTGGTAGTAGCTTAATGTAGTCCACAGGACGTTGTGTGGAAATGAGCCAAAGGCGTTGGCCAGATCCAGGAAAACCACATGGAGGTCTCTTCCATCACTCTTTGCGGCCTGGACTTGGTGCCATATCATGCTCAGGTGCTCGACACACACCCGGGAAAGCCTGGCATCCCTGCTTTCTGCACTGATGTGTCAATGAAGTGGTTCATTTCCAGGTAGGTGGTCATCCTGCGAGCCACTACAGAGAAGAACATTTGTTCTTAATTTCTGCCTGGCCCCGGATTCCCATGTTCTTAAGGAGACTGGTAGTTAAAGTTAAAGTTAAAGTACCAATGATTGTCACACACACACTAGGTGTGGCGAGATTATTCTCTGCATTTGACCCATCACCCTTGATCACCCCCTGGGAGGTGAGGGGAGACCTGCCCACGAAGCCTCTGCAGCCCACCTCCACAGGGAGAACTGTAAAAATATAAAAATAATTATTTATTTATTTAAAAAAAAAAAAATTCAAGAAAAATTATTAATATTTCCAGAAAAATGTTGTCATTGTACAAGAATTATGTCAGAATATTTTGAGTAAAATGTTAAACAATTACAAGAAAAATATGCCATTTTAAAGGATTAAAGTCAAATTTATTATGAAAAAGGCCGTATTTTTTTTTAGAAAATAGGTTGCAATATTGTAAGAAAGTTGTGATATAAGATTTTTTAGGAATTTTGTGAGAAAAAAAAATTTCACACAACAAAATTATGTAATTTTACCAGATAAAAGCCAATTATATTCTAAAAAATAGTGTGGGTTTTTTTTTTTAGAAAAGTTAGTAATATTTTAAGAAAAATGTTGTCATTGCACAAGAATTATGTCAGATTATTTTGAGTAAAATGTTAAACATCGACAATAAAAAATGTCATTTTAAAGAATTAAAGTAAAATTTATTGTGAAAAATGTTTTGTTTTTTTTAGAAAATAGCCAGCAATCTTATGAGAAAAAGTTGTCAAGATTTTTTAGGAATCTTCTGATAAAAAAAATTATTTCACAAAACAAAATTATGTAATTTGACCAGATAAAAGCCACATATATTATAAAAAATTGTGTTATTTTTTGAGAAAAGTTATTGTTTTAAGAATTTTTTTGTCATTGTACAAGAATTCCATCCATCCATTTTTTACTGCTTGTCCCAAGAATTATGTCAGAATATTTTGAGGAAAATGTTAAACATTTACAATAAAAAAATATGCAATTTTACAGGAAATAATGTCAAATACTGTTTATTGTGAACAAGTATTTATTTTTTTCCAGAAAAACGCAACATTTTATCAAAAAAAGTTATCATTCAAGAATTGTGTAAAAACATTAAGAAAATAAGTTGTCTTTTAGTTTAGTCTATTTTTTTTTTTTTAGAAAATAGCCAGCAATCTTATGAGAAAAAGTTGTCAAATAAGATTTTTTAGGAATTTTCTGATTAAAAAAAATATTTCACAAAACAAAATTATATAATTTGACCAGATAAAAGCCAAATATATTATAAAAAATAGTCTTATTTTTTGAGAAAAGTTATTAATGTTTTAAGACATTTTTTTGTCATTGTACAAGAATTCCATCCATCCATTTTCTACTGCTTGTCCCAAGAATTATGTCCGACTATTTTGAGGAAATATGCAATTTTACAGGAAATAATGTCAAATACTGTATATTGTGAACAAGTATTTATTTTTTTTCCAGAAAAACGCAACATTTTATCAAAAAAAGTTATCATTCAAGAATTGTGTAAAAATATTAAGAAAATAAGTTTAGTCTTTTTTTTAAATGGTATGCAATTTTTCATGATTGAAGTCATATTATCCATCCATCCATCCATTTTCTACCGCTTATTCCCTTTGGGCTCGCGGGGGGTGCTGGAGCCTATCTCAGCTACAATCGGGGAAAATTGTTTATTTTATTTTGGAAAAAAGTTGCATTACAGTCTGCAAAAACTTTTTGGAATATTCTGAAAAAAAATGTTTATTTATTTTACACGACAAATGTATGTAATTTTACAGGATTAAAGTTTATTATAAAAAAAAAAATAGAAATAGTTTGAAAAAAAAGTTGTCATTGATATTGTGTAAAAATTATGCAATGTTACAGGATTAAAGTCCTTTTTTTTTTTTTTTAAAGAAAACACAGTATTATGTGAAAAATTATCTTACAAGAATTGTGTAGGAATATTTTAAGAAAAAAGTTTACATTTAAAAAAAAAAAGAAAAGTCTACCGATTAACATGATTTTTTTTTAGAAAAACGCAAAATCGTGTGAAAAAATGTATCTTACAAGAATTGTGTAGAAATAATTTAAGAAAAGTATATTTTAAGAAAAAAGTTTAAAAAAAAAATTAAACAAAAAAGTCTACCAATGATAAAAGTTAAAAAAAATTGTAAAAAAAAAAAAAAAAAAAAAAAAAGTCTTGTGAAAAAATGTGTAGAAATATTTTAACAAAATAATATTTTAAGAAAAGTTTCCTTTTTTTTTAAATTAAAAGGTCTGCCAATGATTAAAGTCAAATAAATTGTGAAAAAAACCAGGATTTTTTTTGTTTGTTTTTTTTCCCAGAAAAAACAAGTTTGAATATTGTGAAAAGGTTTTCATACAATAATTTTTAATAATATTCTTGAGAGTTTTTCATTTTATTTTACAAGACAAAATTATGTAATTTTACAAGATTGAAAGTCAAATATATGATGAAAAAGTTTTTTGGGGTGGGGGAAAGTTATTAATTTTGTGATAAAAAAAAAAAAGTTGTCGTACAAAAAATATGCACTGGAGAAATATTTTAAGTTTAAATTTGACACAAAAATGGTTACCACAAAAATGTAAATATTGTGAAACTATTGTGGGGGGAAAGTATTTGTTTACAAAATAGTTACCAATGTGTCTACAAACTGTAGAAATATTGGAGAAAAAGGTTTACATTTTACAAGAATATTTTACAGAATGCTAAAAACACGGAATGCTAACACTCGGCTAATGGTGTAGCCGCGGCTGTCAGGTTGACTAAGTTTTAGCAGAACAACTCACGTGGGTTCAGCACATGTCTAACTTGGAAGAATTACCCAGGATGTGATGAAGTATTTCCAGGTAATGGTCGTGTTGTAGTGGCCAGGTGATGCTTGGAGGATCCTCCAGGCTACCAGTGAGTACTGTAATCTACAGTAGAAAGATTTATATCAGTGCAAAGGTGACTCTGAGGATGATATTTCATGTTTAGAGCGCCCTAATGATGTTCAATATCCATGATCCATGATGTTCAATATCCAACTTTGTGCAAATTGTAGTTTTCTCAAAGAGACTTTAAAGTCCATCCTAGCTTTTATTGTTGTAAATAAAAACACAAAAATAAAGATTTGGACTGTTGAATTTCCATAGGTCAGCGCTTTTCATTGTTGTGAGCAGACAAATTGATCTCACGTCTGGTATGTGTGTCAACGCATCACACTTCACTGGAGCGTGTGTGCGTGTGCGTGCGTGCGTGTGTGTGTGTGTGAGTGTGTGTGTGTGTGTGTCCTTAATGCGTTTCACTGCTAACAGTTCACAAAAAATAACGACTGCAAGTAAATAACAAATAATAATGAATAATAGCAAATAATAATAATAAATCATAATAATAATAAATAATAATAACAAATAATAATAATAATGATAAATAATAGCAAATAACGATATTATAAAATAACAAACCATTTTTAATAATAACAAATACAAATAATAAAACTTAATCATAGCAAATAGTAACAAATAAAACATAACACATAATAAATCATAGCAAATAATAACAAATAAAAATAATAAATATTAACAAATAATAATGATAAATAATAACATAATAAATAACAAATAATAATAATAATAAATCATAACGAATAACAATGATCCATAATTATAAATAATATTAATAAATAATTACGAATAATAATAAATAATATAATAATAAATCATAAATAATGATAGATAATAACATATTAAATAATATTGATAGATAATAACAAATAATATTAATAAAAAACATAATAATGAATAATACATAACAAATAATAAATTATAACAAATAATAAATCATAGCACATAATAAATAACAAATAATGATCATAAATAACAAATATTAATAACAAATAATATAAATAATAATAAATCATAATAAATAGTAGCAAATACATAACAAATAATAATAATAAATAACAAATAATAATAATAATAAATAATACCCAATAATAATAGTAAATAATAACAAATACCGGTACCATGTAATACCGCGTGAGGTGCCCTGGGAGTGACGTCATCAAGTTGTGGTAGTGAAATGTGGTGCGAGATAATTGTTACGTTGTGATAAACGTATCAAGGAACAGGAAGAAGATCCAAATGAAGAAGGAGAAGAGTTGCTTGGATTTGTCTTTTTCCCCCCTGATTTTTATGCTTTTTATGGGTAAGTAAGATATCAAATATTATTAAGCCTTTTATTCTGAAAATCAACCGGGTTTATTTTGTTTATGTGCCATACTTCCTGTTCCGCGAGACCCTGACCCGTGTGAAGTGGCTGTGGCTGTGGCTTTGCTGCGGCGTCCAGCAAAATCAAGCCTGAAGACGATTCGGGAACATGGCGTCAAAACATACTTCCCAAGTCCTATACATACATACATACATATATATATATATATATATATATATATACATATATATATATACATATATATATATATATATATATATATATATATATATATATATATATATAATCACGCGGAACAGGAAGTACGGCACATAAACAATATATGTATGTATATATATGTGTATATACATGTGTGTATATATATATACGTATATATGTATGTATATTTATATACATACTTATATACATATATATATATATATATGTATATATATATATATATATATATACACATATATATATGTGTGTGTATATATATAATGTGTATATATATATATATATATATATATGTATATGTGTGTGTGTATATATATATATATATATATGTGTATATATATATATATATATATATAATCGATTATAAAAATAGTTGGCGATTAATTTAGTCGATTCGTTGGATCCATACGCAGAGGCTTTTTATTTTTTATTTAATCCTTTATTTATAAACTGCAACATTTACATACATTTTTTTTATAAACCTTTATTTATAAACTGCAACATTTATAAACAGCTGAGAAACAATAATCAAAATAAGTATGGTGCCAGTATGCTGTTTTTTTTCCCAATAAAATACTGGAAAGGATAGAAATGTAGTTTGTCTCTTCTATCCGATTATTAATCGATTAATCAAAGTAATAATTGACAGATTAATCGATTATCAAATTAGATGATTAAATGCAGCCCTAATATATATATATATATATATATATATATATATATATATAT
>NC_084548.2:61862500-62055000 GCF_033978685.3 Nerophis lumbriciformis
AAATTGCCCCCGCATTCTTAAAAAGTGTTAGAAAAAGTTTGGACAACCCTAATCTAGTTATTACATTTTAAAAAGGAAGATTAGGAGTCACAGCCCCCCACGTGTTAATGTGATTTGCTGTGACCAGGAGGAAGTAGAAGTTGAAGGAGATGAAAAATGAGAATTCCGAGGTGGACCCAGAAGGTTCCTCATTGCTGCTTGTTTCTGGTCTCAGGTTTTCTTCAGTGCACCAACAAGCTGCTTCTCAGCGAGCGACGCACGGGACTCCGCCTCCAAGACTTTGCCCGAAGAAACGCCGCCAACATGCTGTCGGTCGCCAACATGCTGATGGGCATGTCCTCCATCCTCAGCAACCTCAGCGGGTGAGACCACGTCCCGGTCCAAGCTCTTTCACAACAACATTCAGAAGACTGGAACCACTCCAAACCTCCTACGGTTGTCATGGATACGGATCCGGACCCGACTATTAGCTCGGGGGTGCACCTGTAGATTTGTTTGAAAATGATGACATCATCACATATTTAGCAACAACATCACATACTACACTAGGTCAGGTTGTATTTTGCCTCATTCCTGTGAGAATCCTGCGTGATAAGTTAATGTATCCAGGACGACTGCAGTGTGCTCAAACAAGCAGATAATGCTGCATCGTCTCTTTCCCTTTCGGTCTTCACGCGGAGGAAAAGGAAACAAATATGATCCTGTCTTTGTGTGACGATCCCCAATAATTGTGTCATGTCAGATACAGAAGACTGGTATTGATTCGATATGATATAAGCGGACATATTTTTATTTCTTAGTGCAGTGTTGATCGAGTGAAAATGACTACAAAAAAAAGCACATGATGCATTAAGTTGAATGATGCGGACACGTTTGTTACTGGATACTTTTAAATACGCTTCTGCCTTGGAGACTTAACAATATTAGGGGTGCACAAAACAATCAATTCAAATTTGAATCGCAATTATTTTTTTTTACACATTACAATTCTAAATTGATTCATAATTTTCAAAAATCAATAAAAATAAAATTTAAAAAAGGTTGTTTTTTTCGGGGGGGTTTTCAAATCATGTTTTCTAAGAATCAATTTAGAAAAAATACATTTTTAGGCTACCTCCATGCAGCTAAAAAGAGCTTTAAAAAAAAAAAAGTTTAATTAAAGCTGCAAGCAGCGATGGACGGGACCGACTTTGACGGCACATAAAATCCAAACCGGAGCAGTAATTAAAACTCTTTCGTCAACTTTTAATCAGAAGGGTTTAATCTCTCTCCTGTGCTAGTTTGAAGCCGACACGACAAACGCGCTCAGAGGAGATAATTTTTGAAAAAAGGTGACCGGTTTTTACAAAACTTTTGTTTTGAAGGGGGAATTGCAAACTTCCTGTTGATTTTAGCTGGGGGATGTCAATACATGAAATGTAGGTCTAAGTGAGACCTACATAGAGGTTTCATGGCTCTACTACATTCCTACTAGAAGTTACAGGCAGTTTTGTCTGAGTTTTCTTCCTAGGAGCAGTTGTGTCTGTGTTTTCTTCCTAGGGGGCGCTAGAGCGCAATTTTGAGTTTTAGGTTTTTTTTTTAATTTTTATTAGATCGTAATTTTCGCCAGTTCTGATGTGTGTGTCAAATATGGTGAGTTTTGAAGCAGGTTAAGGGGGTCAAATTACAGCTCAAAGAGGCGGCGGAATAATAATAATAAAACCTTACAATAACAATAGGGTCCTCTGTCCCAAAGGGACATTGCGGTCCCTAATAAAATAAAAAAAAGGTTGTTTTTTTCGGGGGGGGGGGGGTTCAAATTATTTGTTTTCTAAGAATCAATTTAGAAAAAATATGTTTTTAGACTACCTCCATGCAGCTAAAAGGAGCTTTTCTCAACAACAAAAAAAAATAATAAAAAGTTTAATTATAATTATTATACCAAATAATACATTGCAAGAAGCGGTTTGAATGGAGAATCGAATCCTCACCCCAGGAATCGAACTCTGATCGAATCGTTGGGTGCCCAAAGATTCACATGCACCCCTAATAAGTAATATTCAACGCTAATCATTTGATCCTAGTTTATATTGTTTTATTGTTCAATGATTATTACTTATAGCTTGAGCGCTATTGTGTGCTCAGCTGTTGTGTAGCTGCTAGCTCCTAGTAGCCTATAGCCTATCATGTGACTGACCCGAGTCGAAGAGAGTGAATTGTGTGTTTGTCGGAGGACATTTAGACGTTAACCGGCTTTGCACAAGTGGTCCGATACGTGATCTTTTTGCTGATATCAGCAATATTTTGCTGATATAGACGAGCGTTTTGTTGATGCGTGTCCTTCAAAGTCCTTCAAATGACTCTCGCTCTGCTCTTCAGGCACAATCACGCCGCCTGTTGGCTGCTTCTCATTGGCTACCTGCTGGACCTGGCTGACGGGGCCGTTGCTAGGCGACTGGGCGCCTGCTCCGCGCTGGGTAAGTGGAGCGATACAGTCGATACCGCCTGCCACACATCAGCTCGGAGCGTGTGCTCGGCGCTTTGTCGGACTTTGCACTCTGGCCAAAAGGCAGAGTTGTTTCGTTATTCCATCCATCCATTTTATACCGTTTGTCCCTTCCGGGCTGGTGATGAAAGGCATGGTTTGGAAGGTAGCATACACTCGGGCTCATGTTGAAACAAAAATACATTTATTGATCACCTCCTCGATGTTTGACCGGGTCCTGTTTTTTTATTTTTATATATATATATATATATATATATATAAAACATATTTTATATTTAATATTCACTTATTCATCCAGATTTCACTTCTGTTCATTTTTTTAGTCATAAATATCAACTAATCATTAAACTATCTGACCAAGCTTCAGTATGTACAATATATACAGTACATACAATATGTACAGTATATGTGATTTGTGCAGTATATACAATATGCACAGTATATACAATATGTACAATAGGTACAGTATATATGTGTACAGTCTTTACAATATGTGTACAGCATAAACAATATGTGCAGTATATTTAATGTGTACAGTATATATGTGTACAGTATATACAATATATGTACAGTACATATAATAGGTATGCAGTATATTTAATATGTGTACAGTATATACAATGTTTACAGTATATACAATATGTGTACAGTATATATAATATATGCAGTAAATACAATATGTATACAGTATATACAATATTTGTGCAGTGTACACAATATGTGAAGTATATAAAATATGTACAGTACATTAGGGATGTCCCGATCCAGGTTTTTGCACTTCCGATCCGATACCGATATTGTTTTTGCATTTCCGATCCGATACCGATACTGACCGATACCGATACTGGCCTATCCGAGCATGTATTAAAGTTTAAAGTTATTTAGCCTACTTATTTGTCAGAATCATGTTGAAAAGGGTTTTAGTACTCTTGATAACAACTAGCCAGCTGAATTAGGTGAGTTTGAATAATACACAATGGTTGGTAACAAGAAACTGACCTGTTTATTCAAGGATAAACACAAAATAGACAAAATTATACATGACAAACAGAAATGTCATAATTGAACTAGGGCTGGGCGATATGGCCTTTTTTTAATATTGCGATATTTTAAGGCCATATTGCGATACACGATATATATATCGATATTTTGCCTTAGCCTTGAATGAACACTTGATGCATATAATCACAGCAGTATGATGATTCTATGTGTTTTGATTGATTGATTGAGACTTTTATTAGTAGGTTGCACAGTGAAGTACATATTCCGTACAATTGACCACTAAATGGTAACACCCCAATAAGTTTTTCAACTTGTTTAAGTCGGAGTCCACTTAAATTGATTCATGATACAGATATATACTATCAGATATATACTATCGTCATAATACAGTCATCACACAAGATAATCACATTGAATTATTTACATTATTTACAATCCGGGGTGTGGAGGGGGGCGCCGGAAGTAAGTGTCAAAAAGACAGCCAAAAGAGTTTGATATGAGAATAAATCTAAAGTTAAAATATAGGGTAGAAATGCACCCATTTGCAGGAAATGTAGTCTTGATTTTAAAAATTTTCTTTCAAGGCTTGCATGTCTACAATTAAAACATTCTTCTTCATACTGCATTAATATATGCTACTTTTAAACTTTCATGCAGAGAAGGAAATCACAACTAAAAAAATCACTAATTTTTTCATACGGTGTTGATGTGGAAATTTTTGCCTCGGCATTTTGATGGTGTGGGCGTGTGGCACCGAATGGAGATAAGCGTCTCGACAGACGTCACAATATTTGAACAATAATGACGAAAACTGTTTTCTCTGTCGTGTCCGTGTGTCGAAAATTGTTATGCGCTTATTTTTTTATTTGATTTTGTGCGTGGCATAGATTTGCCGTGCACAGAGGACGCTTAAACAGTGCACAATTGCACAGGCGCGCACCTTAGAGGGAGCGTTGCTCGCACGGCTGCGCTAGCATCACAGCTAACGTTAGCCATGCTGCTACCTCTCTGCTCGGGGAGGACGTATACATATGTGACGTATGACGTGACAGTATGTGACGTGTGTAAGAAGGTGTGAGAGGGAGACACAGGAAAGAGTGAGAAGAGCCTGTCGTGTAATGCCAGCAGCTAAAAGCAACTGCGTGAGAATCCACAGACCTGTGGATGTGTTAAAGGTGTGCTGAAAAATGCGGAACGGAAATTACGGAGCAGCAGAAAAGAGGAATGTATTATTTAAATCGGTGCGTTGGAAAACACGGACCAGAGTTTTTTTTAAAACTGGATCTGGATCGGCATTTTCCCATGCCTTGCCGATACGCAATTTTTGGCAAATATCGGCAGCCGATCCGATCCAAATATCGGATCGGGACATCCCTAGTATATACCATATCTGTACAGTATGTACAATATGTGCAGTACATATAATATGTACAGTATATATGACATGTGTACAGTATAAACAGTAATTACAGTATGTACAATATGTAAAGTAAATACAATATGTGCAATGTATAATATATGTGTACAGTATTTACAGTATGCACAGAGTATACAATACGTGCACTATATACAATATGTGTGCAGTATATGTGATATGTGTACAGTATATACAGGAATAGAAGATGTAAAAAATGACGGAAAACTTGGTAAATCAAGAAATAAATGCATATACTTGTACAAACAAATAGATATAAAATATATGCAATACCACTTCTACTGTTTGGTTGCCAAAAAAACAGGTTGGACTGTAGTTACCCTGACATGTTTACTACCATTTGATGTTTTTTACATTTTCAGCGCCTTCTCACCGGGCGCAAACACCCGTTTTTCTCCAAAGGTAGGATCTGTGACACGTGGAAAATACATGTTTCACACTTTAACATATAGCGACCACTTCTACTGTTTGGTTGCCAAAAAAACAGGTTGGACTGTAATTACCCTGACATGTTCACTACCATTTTATGTTTTTTACATTTTCAGCGCTTTATCACCAGGCGCAAACGCCCGTTGTTCTCCAAAGGTAGTATCTGTGACATGTGGAAAATACATGTTTCACATTTTAACATATAGCGACAATTTCTACTGTTTGGTTGCCAAAAAACTGGTTGGACTGTAGTTAACCTCACATGTTTACTACCATTTTACGTTTTTTACATTTTCAGCACTTTATCACCAGGCGCAAACACTCGTTATTCTCCAAAGGTAGTATCTGTGACACTTGGAAAATACATATTTCACATTTTAACATATAGCGACAATTTCTACTGTTTGGTTGCCAAAAAACTGGTTGGACTGTAGTTAACCTCATATGATTACTACCATTTTATGTTTTTTACATTTTCAGCGCTTTATCACCAGGCGCAAACACCCGTTTTTCTCCAAAGGTAGTATCTGTGACATGTGGAAAATACATGTTTCACATTTTAACATACAGTATAGCGACCAATTCTACTGTTTGGTTGTCAAAAACCAGGTTGGACTGCAGTTACCCTCACATGTTTACTACCATTTTACGTTTATTTTACATTTTCAGCGCTTTGTCACCAGGCGCACACGCCCGTTTTTCTCTAAAGCCCAAAATAGCTCGGAGGCATTGTCCCTCCCTGGTTGTTGTGCGGGACCCTGCAGGCGCGTTGTTGTGGCCTGGCGTATTTTGTCAAAAAGAACTCTGCGGTCAAGCAGGCTAATTCTGCAGGATCATCTCTCGATTGTCCGCGTGATCCCGTGGCTTTGCTCTCCGCATACCTGGAATTGCTGAAATGCCGGACCCCGGGCTTGGGAATGCCACCTGGTTGATTCCGGCCACGCTGGCTGGCTCCTGGTGGGGTCCTGAGGGAGAATGTTGTTTGTTGAGCGCACGCTGACGCTGAAATTCTCCCTGGCAGCGTAGAACATTCCGTCCGATTCTCACCGGCCGATTGTTTCCGTCCTCCAGGTGCCAAGCTGGATGACTTTGCCGATTTCACCACCTTCGGGATCGCCACGTCTCTGCTCCTGAGGAGCCCCGCCCTGGGGGACAACGTCCTGTGCGTGTGCTACGTCCTCTGCGTCTTCGTCCGCCTCTGCTTCTTCTCCAGCGGTGAGTCTCCCTCGCGTAGAAGGTATACATACACGTTAAGTTAAGTTTCAGTTTCAATGAATGCAGGGGACAAAAGTTGGTACGCACTCATATTTCATAGAATAGATGATTCAACTTCAGTTTTAGTCACCCTTCGTCATTGTAGACAGCCTTCAAACTGGACTGTAGACAGGTATTTTGCATGCATTATACATGTAAAAAAAAAAAAAAAAAAAAAAAAAAATTGTTTTTATATATATATATATATATATATATATATATATATATATATACATATATATGTGTATGTATGTGTATATATATATATATAATATATATATATATACACATATATATGTATGTATGTATATATATATATATATGTATACAGTGGGGCAAAAAAGTATTTAGTCAGCCACCAATTGTGCAAGTTCTCCCACTTAAAATGATGACAGAGGTCTGGAATTTTCATCTTGGGTACACTTCAACTGTGAGAGACAGAATGTGAAAAAAAAAATCCAGGAATTCACATTGTAGGATTTTTAAAGAATTTATTTGTAAATTATGGTGGAAAATAAGTATTTGGTCAATAACAAAAATTCAACTCAATACTTTGTAATATAACCTTTGTTGGCAATAACAGAGGTCAAACGATTACTATAGGTCTTTACCAGGTTTGCACACACAGTAGCTGGTATTTTGGCCCATTCCTCCATGCAGATCTTCTCGAGAGCAGTGATGTTTTGGGGCTGTCGCCGAGCAACACAGACTTTCAACTCCCTCCACAGATTTTCTATGGGGTTGAGGTCTGGAGACTGGCTAGGCCACTCCAGGACTTTCAAATGCTTCTTACGGAGCCACTCCTTCGTTGCCCGGGCGGTGTGTTTGGGATCATTGTCATGCTGGAAGACCCAGCCACGTTTCATCTTCAAAGCTCTCACTGATGGAAGGAGGTTTTGGCTCAAAATCTCATGATACATGGCCCATTCATTCTTTCCTTAACACGGATCAGTCGGCCTGTCCCTTAGCAGAAAAACAGCCCCAAAGCATGATGTTTCCACCCCCATGCTTCACAGTAAGTATGGTGTTCTTGGGATGCAACTCAGTATTCTTCTTCCTCCAAACACGACGAGTTGAGTTTATACCAAAAAGTTCTATTTTGGTTTCATCTGACCACATGACATTCTCCCAATCCTCTGCTGTATCATCCATGTGCTCTCTGGCAAACTTCAGACGGGCCTGGACATGCACTGGCTTAAGCAGGGGGACACGTCTGGCACTGCAGGATTTGATTCCCTTTCGGCGTAGTGTGTTACTGATGGTAACCTTTGTTACTTTGGTCCCAGCTCTCTGCAGGTCATTCACCAGGTCCCCCCGTGTGGTTCTGGGATTTTTGCTCACCGTTCTCATGATCATTTTGACCCCACGGGATGAGATCTTGCGTGGAGCACCAGATCAAGGGAGATTATCAGTGGTCTTGTATGTCTTCCATTTTCTGATAATTGCTCCCACAGATGATTTTTTCACACCAAGCTGCTTGCCTATTGTAGATTCACTCTTCACAGTCTGGTGCAGGTCTACAATTCTTTTCCTGGTGTCCTTCGACATCTCTTTGGTCTTGGCCATAGTGGAGTTTGGAGTCTGACTGTTTGAGGCTGTAGACAGGTGTCTTTTATACAGATAACAAGTTCAAACAGGTGCTATTAATACAGGTAACAAGTGGAGGACAGAAGAGCTTCTTAAAGAAGAAGTTACAGGTCTGTGAGAGCCAGAGATCCTCCTTGTTTGAAGTGACCAAATACTTATTTTCCACCATAATTTGTAAATAAATTCTTTAAAATTCCTACAATGTGAATTCCTGGATTTTTTTTCACATTCTGTCTCTCACAGTTGAAGTGCACCTATGATGAAAATTACAGACCTCTGTCATCATTTTAAGTGGGAGAACTTGCACAATCGATGGCTGACTAAATACTTTTTTGCCTCACTGTATGTATATATATATATATATGTATATATATATATATATATATACATATATATATATATGTATATATATATATATATATGTATATATAAATATACATATATATATATATATATATATATACATATATATATATACATATATATATATATATATATACATACACACATATATATATATATATATATACACACATATATATATACATATATATATATACACACATATATATATACATATATATATATATACATACATATATATATATATATATATATATACATACATACATATATATATGTATATTTATATATACATACATATATATGTATATATTTATATATACATACATATATGTGTATATATATATATATATATATATATATATATACATACATATATATATATATATATATATATATGTATGTATATGTGTATATATATATACATATATATATATGTATGTATGTGTATATAAAAAAATATATATATGTATATATATATGTATATATATATATATATGTGTGTATATATATATATATACATGTATGTATACAGTATATATATGTGTATAAATATATATACAGTATATATACACAGTATATGTGTGTATGTATGTGTGTATACATACGTATGTATGTAATATTTGTAAAATACCTGTCTACAGTCCAGTTTGAATATTGTATTGTTGTTATTCCTCTGTAAATATTAAAACATGACAATTCCTTTGCAATTCCTTTGCAATGTATCATATATATGGACGGCGTGGCGCAGTGGCAGAATGGCCGTGCGCGACCCGAGGGTCCCTGGTTCAATCCCCACCTAGTACCAACCTCGTCATGTCCGTTGTGTCCTGAGCAAGACACTTCACCCTTGCTCCTGATGGGTGCTGGTTAGCGCCTTGCATGGCAGCTCCCTCCATCAGTGTGTGAACGTGTGTGTGAATGGGTAAATGTGGAAGTAGTGTCAAAGCGCTTTGAGTACCTTGAAGGTAGAAAAGCGCTATACAAGTACAACCCATTTATCATTTATTTATCATTATCATAGCTACACGATTAAGTTGGCATAAAAAAATTTAAAAAACACGAGAAAATCAGTTTTAAGTTTATAAAGTTACAATAGATTAAATGTGCTGACACTTCATTGAAGTAAATGGTAAATAAAAACAGAATACAATGATTTGCAAATCATTCTCAACTTATATTCAATTGAATAGACTGCAAAGACAAGATATTTAATGTTCCAACTGGAAAAGTTTGTTATTTTTGCAAAAATGAGATCATTTGGAATTTGATGCCTGCAGCATGTTTCAAAAAAGCTGGCACAAGTGGCAAAAAAGACTGAGAAAGTTGAGGAATTCTCATCAAACACTTATTTGGAACATCGAACAGGTGAACAGGCTAATTGGCAACAGGTGGGTGCCATGATTGGGTATAAAAGCAGCTTCCATGAAATGCTCAGTCATTCACAAACAAGGATGGGGCGAGGGACACCACTTTGTGAACGAATGCGTGAGCAAATTGTCGAACAGTTTAAGAACAAAATTTCTCAACAAGCTGTTGCAAGGAATTTAGGGATTTCACCATCTACGGTCCGTAATATCATCAAACGGTTCAGAGAATCCGGAGAAATCACTGCACGTAACATTGAATGCCCGTGACCATGGATCCCTCAGGCGGTACTGCATCAAAAAGCGACATCGGTGTGTAAAGGATATCACCACATGGGCACAGGAACACTTCAGTAAAACCACTGTCAGTAACTACAGTTGGTTGCTACATCTGTAAGTGCAAGTTAAAACTCTACTATACAAAGCCAAAGCCAATTATCAACAACACCCAGAAACACCGCCGGCTTCGCTGGGCCCCAGCTCATCTAAGATGGACTAATGAACCAAACAGCTAGAAGTTATGTATCATATAATATACATATTATCCCAGTCGAGAGTATCATACATGGCACATACACAGACGTACTTAAGTCCATGTCAATTGTCAATTCAAAACAAGAACAGGACATCCTCTTCCCAAAGCGTGGTTACACGTGTACAAACCTGAAAGAAGTCCGAGAGTTGTCCTGCGGCAACAAATAGTTTGGCAACGTGCAGCCTTAAATAGAGAAGACACGAGCCATGGCAGCAAAGTGTGTCTCCTCCATGTGTCCTCCAAGCAGAAAAAACATCTTGTCCACACGGACAAAGTCAGAGCCGGCTAGAAAATGGAAAGGCACGTATACTTCCAGTTCGAAGCTCAAAAATCTCTAGCTGGAAACTACAAACCCCGTTTCCATATGAGTTGGGAAATTGTGTTAGATGTAAATATAAACGGAATACAATGATTTGCAAATCCTTTTCAACCCATATTCAATTGAATGCACTACAAAGACAACATATTTGATGTTCAAACTCATAAACTTTTTTTTTTTTGTTGCAAATAATAATTAACTTAGAATTTCATGGCTGCAACACGTGCCAAAGTAGTTGGGAAAGGGCATGCTCACCACTGTGTTACATGGCCTTTCCTTTTAACAACACTCAGTAAACGTTTGGGAACTGAGGAGACACATTTTTTAAGCTTCTCAGGTGGAATTCTTTCCCATTCTTGCTTGATGTACAGCTTAAGTTGTTCAACAGTCCGGGGGTCTCCGTTGTGGTATTTTAGGCTTCATAATGCGCCACACATTTTCAATGGGAGACAGGTCTGGACTACAGGCAGGCCAGTCTAGTACCCGCACTCTTTTACTATGAAGCCACGTCGATGTAACACGTGGCTTGGCAATGTCTTGCTGAAATAAGCAGGGGCGTCCATGGTAACGTTGCTTGGATGGCAACATATGTTGCTCCAAAACCTGTATGTACCTTTCAGCATTAATGGTGCCTTCACAGATGTGTAAGTTACCCATGTCTTGGGCACTAATACACCCCCATACCATCACAGATGCTGGATTTTCAACTTTGCACCTATAACAATCCGAATGGTTCTTTTCCTCTTTGGTCCGGAGGACACGACGTCCAGTTTCCAAAAACAATTTTGAATTGTGGACTCGTCAGACCACAGAACACTTTTCCACTTTGTATCAGTCCATCTTAGATGAGCTCATGCCCAGCGAAGCTGACGGCATTTCTGGGTGTTGTTGATCAACGGTTTTCGCCTTGCATAGGAGAGTTTTAACTTGCACTTACAGATGTAGCGACCAACTGTAGTTACTGACAGTGGGTTTCTGATGTGTACCTGAGCCCATGTGGTGATATCCTTTACACACCGATGTCGCTTGTTGATGCAGTACAGCCTGAGGATGACAATAACTATGACTCTTAGGGGCAAACCTGGAAAATGAGCTAATCAAGCCAGCGTGATATTGTTAGCATGTTAAGATGCTAACAATTAGCATACGTTAAATATCCAAATATACAAACCCCGTTTCTAACTGTTAGCATTCCACTGAAACTGCTATTTGAAGTTACAAGATTGCCAGTGAGATGAAAACGTCAATGTCTCCATCTTGGTTCCTCAGGGATCCCCTTCATGTACCGTGGTCTGCCGTGCATCTACTCCTCGGCCATCCTCGCCAGCGTCTCGCTGCTGGGCGGGAACTCGACCACGCTGCGGGTCATCGCCGTGGCCATGATCCTTTTTATGATCAGCCGGAACTTCTACCCGCACGACCGAGTGCTGGAGTCTCAGGCCTGGAAGAAAGTTGTCTACGCTGGAGGTAAAACCGTCTTTTCAGTCTCAGAATGTCAACTATGTCAACATACAGTCGTTTATCGCGGCTAATTGGTCACAGACTTGTAAAAAAAACAAAAATCTGAAATGCATTTCCGAAAAGTGGTATTATTATTAATAAATGCAATATTTTCATAATTAAAGTATATAAAAGGTATGTTTATGACCTTTAAATCCAGTTTTTAACAATATTCGAACCATTTAGACATAAAAATCTCCTCCATATAGTAATAGTCCGGAGGATCCTTTGGCAGTCACCTAGCCACTACAACACATTCACTACTTGGAAGTACAAAACCCAAAACCAGTGAAGTTGACAAGTTGTATAATTCGTAAATAAAAACAGAATACAATGATTTGCAAATCCTTTTCAACTTATATTCAGTTGAATAGACTGCAAAGACAAGATATTTAATGTTGGAACTGAGAAACAACATTTTTTTTTGTGCAAATAATTATTAACTTAGAATTTAATGGCAACACATTGCAAAAAAGTTGTAACAAGGGCATTTTTACCACTGTGTTACATGGCCTTTCCTTTTAACAACACTCTGTAAACATTTGGGAACTGAGGAGACACCTTTTTGAAGCTTTTCAGGTGGAATTATTTCCCATTCTTGCTTGATGTACAGCTTAAGTTGTTCAACAGTCCGGGGGTCTCCGTTGTGGTATTTTAGGCTTCATAATGCACCACACATTTTCAATGGTCTGGACTACAGGCAGGCCAGTCTAGTACCAGCACTATTTTATTATGAAACCACGCTGTTGTAACACGTGGCTTGGAATTGTCTTGCTGAAATAAGCAGGGGCGTCCATGATAACGTTGCTTGGATGGTAACATATGTGTCTCCAAAACCTGTATGTACCTTTCAGCATTAATGGCGCCTTCAGATGTGTATGTTACCCATGTCTTGGGCACTAATACACCCCCATACCATCACACATGCTGACTTTTGAACTTTGCGCCTAGAACAATCCGGATGGTTCTTTTCCTCTTTGGTCCGAAGGACACGACATCCACAGTTTCCAAAAACAATTTGAAATGTGGACTCGTCAGACCACAGAACACTTTGCATCAGTCCATCTTAGATGAGCTCAGGCCCCGCAAAGCCGGTGGCGTTTCTGGGTGTTGTTGATAAATGGCTTTGGCTTTGCATAGTAGAGTTTTAACTTCCACTTACAGATGTAGCGACCAACTGTAGTTACTGACAGTGGTTATCTGATGTGTTCCTGAGCCCATGTGGTGATATCCTTTACACGCTGATGTTGCTTTTTGATGCAGTATCGCCTGAGGGATCGAAGGTCACAGGCATTCAATGTTGGTTTTCAGCCTTACTGCTTATGTGCAGTGATTTCTCCAGATTCTCTGAACCTTTTGATGATATTACGGACCGTAGATGGTGAAATCCCTAAATTCCTTGCAATAGCTGGTTGAGAAATGTTGTTCTTAAACTGTTCGTCAATTTGCTCACGCATTTGTTCACAAAGTGGTGACCCTCGCCCCATCCTTGTTTGTCAATGACTGAGCATTGCATGGAAGCTGCTTTTACACCCAATCATGGCACCCACCTGTTCCCAATTAGCCTGTCCACCTGTGGGATGTTCCAAATAAGTGTTTGATGAGCATTCCTCAACTTTCTCAGTCTTTTTTGCCACTTGTGCCAGCTTTTTTGAAACACGTTGCAAGCATCAAATTCCAAATGATACTGAAAAATTACAACGTTTTCCAGTTTGAACATTAAATATCTTGTCTTTTCAGTCTATTCAAATGAATATAAGTTGAAAAGGATTTTCAAATCATTGCATTTTGTTTTTATTTACCATTTACACAACGTGCCAACTTCACTGGTTTTGGGGTTTGTACTTAAAAGGTCGGTTTATGACCTTTAAATCCATTTTTTTTAACAATATTCGAACCATTTAGACATAGAAATCTTCTCCATATTATAATAGCCCGGAGGATCCTCCAAGCGTCGTTGCTATGGCAGTCACCCGGCCACTACAACACATCCACTACTTGGAAGCGCTTCATCACATCCTGGGTAATTGATCTCAGTTAGAACTGGGCTTCCATGTACTGTACTGGAAGACATGTATGACATAAATATGACTAAATCTCGGCCAAAAGGTTTGTACAATTTCATTATTTTTGACAAATAAAAGACTGTCGTTGAATGTGAAATAGCAAGAAACCGTAATAGGATTTATTAAACATGAATGAGTAAAAATATTTAGAAAAAATGTGACATAGAGTGAGGCCACAAAAGTCATGTGTACGTAAATGTGACGAGTCAATGAATAGAATTAGTAACTGAGGTTATTTTTGGTATAAAATGTGAAAGTAAAAATCACTCTAGTATCGATCATACTACCCTTGGTATCGACACAGTAGATATGTGGATGGAGCCTCCCTCCCCTTAGTGTACACCTGGTCGCTACACAGCAACAGACCTCTTATTATCCTTTCTATAACTCTTATTAATCGTTTATTTCCAGTTAATTACTGCTAACTTCCTGCTCTCCACTTCTTCAACTTTACTGAGCATCAGGCTACAGGACACTTTGCATCGCACATGATATCACACACAAGTAAACAGGCTGCAGGACTGCTTGTATCGCACATGATGTCACACGCAAGTAAACAAGCTGCAGGATTGCTTGTAACGCACATGATATCACACACATGTAAACACTGAAGGACTGCTTGTATCGGACATGATATCAGACACGAGTAAACACGCTGCAGGACTGCTTATATTGCACATGATATCACACAAGTAAAAACTCTGCAGGACTGCTTGTATTGGACATGATTTAAGACACGAGTAAACACGCTGCAGGACTGCTTATATTGCACATGTTATCACACAAGTAAAAACTCTGCAGGACTGCTTATATCGCACACAAATAAACAGGCTGCAGGACACTTTGTATCGCACATGATATCACACATAAGTAAACAGGCAACAGGACATTTTGCATCACACATGATATCACACACAAGTAAACAGGCTGCAGGACTGCTTGTAACGCACATGATATCAGACACAAGTAAACACGCTGCAGGACTGCGTATACCGTACATGATATCACACACAAGTAAACAGGCTGCAGGACACTTTGTATCGCACATGTTATCACACATAAGTAAACAGGCTACAGGACACTTTGCATCACACATGATATCACACACATGTAAACAGTGCAGGACTGCTTGTATCACACATGATATCACACACAAGTAAACAAGCTGCAGGACTGCTTATATCGCACATAATATTACACACAAGTAAACAGGCTGCAGGACTCTTTGCATCGCACATGATATCACACACAAGTAAACAGGCTGCAGGACACTTTGCACTGCACATGATATCACACACAAGTAACATGGCAACAAGAAGATGTGTGTGAGAGACTTTGTTCACATTGTGACTGTTCAAAATGTGATTGTTCAGAATGTGATTGTTCACAATGTGACTGTTCACAATGTGACTGTTCAAAATGTGATTTTTCACAATGTGATTGTTCAGAATGTGATTGTTCACAATGTGACTGTTCACAATGTGACCGTTCACAATGTGACCGTTCACAATGTGACCGTTCACAATGTGACCGTTCACAATGTGACCGTTCAAAATGTGACTGTTCAAAATGTGACTGTTCAAAATGTGATTGTTCAGAATGTGACTGTTCACAATGTGACTGTTCACAATGTGACTGTTCAAAATGTGATTGTTCACAATGTGATTGTTCACAATGTGATTGTTCACAATGTGACTGTCCACAATGGGACTGTTCAAAATGTGACTGTTCACAATGGGACTGTTCAAAATGAGACTGTTCACAATGTGATTGTTCACAATGTGACTGTTCACAATGTGACTGTTCACAATGTGACTGTTCAAAATGTGACTGTTCACAATGTGATTGTTCACAATGTGACTGTCCACAATGGGACTGTTCAAAATGTGACTGTTCACAATGGGACTGTTCAAAATGAGACTGTTCACAATGTGATTGTTCACAATGTGACTGTTCACAATGTGACTGTTCACAATGTGATTGTTCACAATGTGACTGTTCACAATGTGACTGTTCACAATGTGACTGTTTACAATGTGATTGTTCACATTGTGACTGTTCACATTGTGACTGTTCAAAATGTGATTGTTCAAAATGTGATTATTCAAAATGTGACCGTTCACAATGTGACTGTTCACAATGTGACTGTTCACAATGTGACTGTTCACATTGACTGTTCAAAATGTGATTGTTCAGAATGTGACTGTTCAAAATGTGACTGTTCAGAATGTGACTGTTCACAATGTGACTGTTCAGAATGTGCTTGTTCACAATGTGACTGTTCACAATGTGATTGTTCAAAATGTGACTGTTCAGAGTGTGATTGTTCAGAATGTTATTGTTCACAATGTTATTGTTCACAATGTGACTGTTCACAATGTGACTGTTCAGAATGTGATTGTTCAGAATGTTATTGTTCACAATGTGATTGTTCAGAATGTGATTGTTCACAATGTGATTGTTCACAATGTGACTGTTCAAAATGGTGTTTTCCCTGCAGGAGTTGTGGTGCTCTTCTGCTGGTCCTTCCCTCCTGCGTGTGTTTACTACCTGCTGTGGTCCGTCTCCTACCTCCTGTTCCCCACATCTCTGTGGAGCAGTAAAGTGTAAACAAAGGTGTCCACTTCCACGCGGCGGCCATGATGGAGGGTCCTCCTTGATTGCCCACAAACGCAACAACAGTTCCACTTCTGGAGAAGAAGTCTTCTCGTGGAACCTTCTTCGAGCCATGAAGTCTCCAAACTTCTTCAAAGTTGATTTCATGCACAAGAAGCCCCCTACTTTTCGTCCGATACTGGCCACAGACTGACGAATCAAATGATGCGGGGGCCACTTTGCTAGTTTACACCTTCAAATCATATAGATTTTTTTTACGTAGATGTTTTTTTTACAGAACTAGGAATTGCAATTTGGGTAGAGGTGTTGCGTGAATGCTGAAGAGCCAAAGCAGAACTGAAATGCTAACAGTTAGCACGTAACAAAATATATGCCAGTAAAATGAGCTAAAAAGAGAAGCTACCGTGCTAAAAGTACCATGCTAACATGCTTACAGTTAGCATTAGTGAAATATATACCGACAAAGCGTAATATTGTTAGCACGCTAACAGGTAGCATTCGTCAAGTAACAAAATATTTGACGCGGCTGAGGTGTATACCGATACAATTAGCACCAAAAAAAGCTGCCGTGCTAATAATAAAATGCTAACTATTCTTTTAGTCATGCTATCGGCTACCAGAATTGGACATTCGTGGTGTAAATCTGTGCATACATTTACCAGTAGACTTATAGTTAACGAATAGAACAATTTGAATAAAAACATAATAACAATAAAAAATATCTATTTTTCTGGTGATTTTATTCCTTTATCCATTCATCCATTTTTTTACCGCTTGTCCTTGATGAAGGGAAAATATTACATGATCATTGTCATACATCAAATCAAATCAACGTTTATTTGTATAGCAATTAGAGATGATAATGCTTTAAATGTAATATCGGAAAATATCGGTATTGTTTTGTTTTTTTATCGGTATCGTTTTTTTTGTTGTTTTTTTATTAAATCAACATAAAAAACACAAGATACACTTACAATTAGTGCACCAACCCAAAAAACCTCCCTCCTCCATTCATTCACACAAAAGGGTTGTTTCTTTCTGTTATTAATATTTCTGGTTCCTACATTATATATCAATATATATCAATACAGTCTGCAAGGGATACAGTCCGTAAGCACACATGATTGTGCGTGCTGCTGGTCCACTAATAGTACTAACCTTTAACAGTTAATTTTACTTATTTTCATTAATTACGAGTTTCTATGTAACTGTTTTTATTAGGGATGTCCGATAATGGCTTTTTGCCGATATCCGATATTCCGATATTGTCCAACTCTTTAATTACCGATATCAACTGATGTATACAGTCGTGGAATTAACACATTATGCCTAATTTGTACAACCAGGTATGGAGAAGATAAGGTCCTTTTTAAAAAAATTAACCAAATAAAATAAGATAAATAAATTTAAAACATTTTCTTGAATAAAAAAGAAAGTAAAACAATATAAAAACAGTTACATAGAAACTAGTAATTCATGAAAATTAGTCAAATTAACTGTTAAAGGTTAGTACTATTAATGGACCAGTAGCTCACACAATCATGTGTGCTTACGGACTGTATCCCTTGCAGACTGTATTGATATATATTGATATATAATGTAGGAACCAGAATATTAATATTAGAAAGAAACAACCCTTTTGTGTGAATGAGTGTGAATGGGGGAGGGAGGTTTTTGGGGTTGGTGCACTAATTGTAAGTGTATATTGTGTTTTTTATGTTGATTTAATAAAAAAAACGATACCGATAATAAAAAAAAAAAACGATACCGATAATTTCCGATATTACATTTTAACGCATTTATCGGCCAATAATATCGGCAGGCCGATATTATCGGACATCTCTAGTTTTTATATTGTTTTATTTTCTTTTTTATTCAACAAAATGTTTTTAATGTATTTATCTTATTTTATTTTATTAATTTAAAAAAAAATGATTTTTTTTTTATCTCCACCGTACCTGGTTGTCCAAATTAGGCATAATGTGTTAATTCCACGACTGTATATATCGGTATCGGTTGATATCGGTATCGGTAATTAACGAGTTGGACAATATCGGATATCGGCAAAAAGCCATTATCGGACATCCCTAATAGCAATTTTCAGCATATGATTGAATTTTTATTGTAATTAACTACATGAGAAAATCTTATGGCACGACACGTCACACTGTCGTGACTCTCCAGCCTAACTTGCTGTAATTGCTAAAAACATTAGCAATATCAGCAACATTAGAAATATTTGCAACATTAGCAATTGTAACAATATCAGCAACATAAACAATATCAACAATATTAGTAACATTATCAATATTAGTAACATTAGCAATATAAGTGACAATAGCAAAGTTTGCAACAAGAGATGTCCGATAATATCGGCCGATAAATGCTTTAAAATGTAATAGCGGAAATTATCGGTATCATTTTGTTGTTGTTGTTGTTGTTGTTGTTTTTAATTAAATCAACATAAAAAACACAAGATACACTTACAATTAGTGCACCAACCCCCAAAAAAACCCTCCCCCATTCACACAAGAGTTGTTTCTTTCTGTTATTATTTCTGGTCCCTACATTATATATCAATATATATCAATACAGTCTGCAAGGGATACAGTCCGTAAGCACACATGATTGTGCGTGCTGCTGGTCCAGTAATAGTACTAACCTTTAACAGTTCATTTTACTCATTTTCATTAATTACTAGTTTCTATGTAACTGTTTTTATATTGTTTTACTTTCTTTTTTATTCAAGAAAATGCTTTTAATTTATTCATCTTATTTTATTTTATTAATTTTTAAAACATTTGTGAAAAAGTTGGTGAAAAACTGAAAAGAACAAAGAGACACTAACACACTTATTGCCTCTGTACATATTTGTCGACAATGACATATGAAAATGTAACGGTAATGTCCCAAAATGTCCAGCAGAGGGAGACTCCCGTCTGCCTGAATGACTTGAACACATTGTATCCAATTCCACAATCATATTCAACATATCGGCACTATTACACTTTTTTAACGTGTCTGACATGTTAGCGTATTAAAGACAACTTACGGCATTGCTTCTTCGCCGCTTTGTGTAGGATGGCAACAGAAATTACAACAGAAGACCACAACATGTATGACTTGCTTTCGAACGAATACCGGAAGTCAAACACCAGGACGTAATTTAGCGGAAGTGACATCATCTAACTGCTGTTTACTGATTATAGCATACAATAAATATAAACAACTTTAGCTCCAAATTAAAGCATTGCAGTCACTAATACAAAAATATTATCAAGTAATTATGTAAAGAATATTAACAATTGACTTCAGGACAACACATTAACAATATCAGCAATATAAATAAGCTCATCAACATAAGCAACATTAGAAATATTTGCAACATCAGTAATATCAGCAACATTATTCGTAGTATTAGCAACATTGAAAATATCAGCAATATTAAGAACATTAGCAATATTAGCAACATTACCAAAATTAACAATATTACAAACATTAGCGACATTAACAATATCAGCAATATTATTAACATTAGCAATATTAAGAACATTAGCAATATTAGCAACATTACCAAAATTAACAATATTACAAACATTAGCGACATTAACAATATCAGCAATATTATTAACATTAGCAATATTAATAACATTAGCAATATTAGCAACATTACCAAAATTAACAATATTACAAACATTAGCGACATTAACAATATCAGCAATATTATTAACATTAGCAATATTAATAACATTAGCAATATTAGCAACATTACCAATATTAACAATATTAGAAACATTAGCGACATTAACAATATCAGCAATATTAATAACATTAGCAATATTAGTAACATTAGCAATGTTAGAAACATTAGCAATAATGGCAACATTTGCAATATTAGCAACATTTGCTACAATAGCAACATTAGCAATATCAGCAACATTAGTAAAATCAGCAACACTAACAACATTAGTAATATTTGCAACATTAGCAATCATAACAATATTAACAACATGAACAATATCAACATTATTAGTAACATTAGCAATATCAGTAACATTAGCAATATTAGTAACATTAGCAACATTAGTAGTATTAGCAATATTTACAACATTATCGAAAATAGCAACATTGACAATATTAGCAACAATAGTAATATTAGCAACATCAGCAAAATTAGCAACATTAGCAATATTAGCAACATTTGCCATATTAGGAACATTAGCAAAATTAGCATTAGTGGCAATATTAGTAACATTAGCAACATTAGCATTATTATCAAAATTAACTATATTAGTAACATTAGCAATATTAGCATATATATGCATATATATACATATATCAGTGACGTGCGGTGAGGTTGATGGCTGGTGAGGCACTGACTTCATCACAGTCAGATTTACAAACATATGAACCCTAAAGAGTATCTTATTCACCATTTGATTGGCAGCAGTTAACGGGTTATGTTTAAAAGCTCATACCAGCATTCTTCCCTGCTTGGCACTCAGCTTTAAGGGTTGGAATTGGGGGTTAAATCACCAAAAATGATTCCCGGGCGTGGCATATGTGTCGGATGTGTTAATGTCCTTGCGTGTTACCTTAGATTGGTAGACAACTGATGTTTGTAAGCACCCCCCGTTGAGAGGGCAATCAGGTTTCTTTCGACAGTTACAGCCTTTGTTGGACAGAGCTACTCCAAAACCAACAAAGGCTGTAACTGTCGAAAGAAACCTGATCCGACACATCCGACACATATGTAGGATTAACCGAGGGATAATTCAAAACCAGATGGAACAATCACAAGGCTTCTTTCAAGAACCAAAACCTGCGGAATACCACAGAACTCAGCAAACACATTTGGGACCTCAAAGACAATAATGTTGAATATTCAATAACATGGCAAATTCTTGCATCCAGCACACCTTACAATAGTGGTAATAAAAGATGCAACCTATGCTTGAAAGAGAAACTGTTTATTATTTACCGTCCAGACCTGTCATCCCTCAACAAGCGCAGCGAAATTGTAACAGCATGCCGCCACAGACGGAAACACCTCCTAGGTAACACATGAGCCAATCACCACGCCCCTACGCCAGCCTGTACCCACCCACTCTGTACCCTATATAAACCATGGTATGTGAATGCTCCCATTAAAATCTCCTGATAATTGAGGGAACCCCCCCTCATGAAACAGGCCTGTAGAGATGAAATAGTTTTGTGATTTTTTTCCCACACATACATATATATATATATATATATATATATATATATATATATATATATACATGTATGTATGTGTTAATATATATATATATATATATAAATATATATGTATGTGTAAATATATAAATATATATGTATGTATATGTATATATATATATATATATCCATCCATCCATCCATCTTCTTCCGCTTATCCGAGGTCGGGTCGCGGGGGCAGCAGCCTAAGCAGGGAAGCCCAGACTTCCCTCTCCCCAGCCACTTCGTCCAGCTCCTCCCGGGGGATCCCGAGGCGTTCCCAGGCCAGCCGGGAGACATAGTCTTCCCAGCGTGTCCTGGGTCTTCCCCGTGGCCTCCTACCGGTCGGACGTGCCCTAAACACCTCCCGAGGGAGGCGATCGGGTGGCATCCTGACCAGATGCCCGAACCACCTCATCTGGCTCCTCTCGATGTGGAGGAGCAGCGGCTTTACTTTGAGCTCCCCCCGGATGACAGAGCTTCTCACCCTATCTCTAAGGGAGAGCCCTGCCACCCGGCGGAGGAAACTCATTTCGGCCGCTTGTACCCGTGATCTTGTCCTTTCGGTCATAACCCAAAGCTCATGACCATAGGTGAGGATGGGAACGTAGATCGACCGGTAAATTGAGAGCTTTGTCTTCCGGCTCAGCTCCTTCTTCACCACAACGGATCGATACAGCGTCCGCATTACTGAAGATGCCGCACCGATCCGCCTGTCGATCTCACGATCCACTCTTCCCTCACTCGTGAACAAGACTCCGAGGTACTTGAACTCCTCCACTTGGGGCAGGGTCTCCTCCCCAACCCGAAGATGGCATTCCACCCTTTTCCGGGCGAGAACCATGGACTCGGACTTGGAGGTGCTGACTCTCATCCCAGTCGCTTCACACTCGGCTGCGAACCGATCCAGCGAGAGCTGAAGATCCTGGCCAGATGAAGCCATCAGGACCACATCATCTGCAAAAAGCAGAGACCTAATCCTGCAGCCACTAAACCAGATCCCCTCAACGCCTTGACTGCGCCTAGAAATTCTGTCCATAAAAGTTATGAACAGAATCGGTGACAAAGGGCAGCCTTGGCGGAGTCCAACCCTCACTGGAAACGTGTCCGACTTACTGCCGGCAATGCGGACCAAACCAAGCTCTGACACTGATCATACAGGGAGCGGACCGCCAAAATCAGACAGTCCGATACCCCATACTCTCTGAGCACTCCCCACAGGACTTCCCGAGGGACACGGTCGAATGCCTTCTCCAAGTCCACAAAACACATGTAGACTGGTTGGGCAAACTCCCATACACCCTCAAGGACCCTGCCGAGAGTATAGAGCTGGTCCACAGTTCCACGACCAGGACGAAAACCACACTGTTCCTCCTGAATCCGAGGTTCGACTATCCGGCGTAGCCTCCTCTCCAGTACACCTGAATAGACCTTACCGGGAAGGCTGAGGAGTGTGATCCCACGATAGTTAGAACACACCCTCCGGTTCCCCTTCTTAAAGAGAGGAACCACCACCCCGGTCTGCCAATCCAGAGGTACCGCCCCCGATGTCCACGCGATGCTGCAGAGTCTTGTCAACCAAGACAGCCCCACAGCATCCAGAGCCTTAAGGAACTCCGGGCGGATCTCATCCACCCCCGGGGCCTTGCCACCGAGGAGCTTTTTAACTACCTCAGCAACCTCAGCCCCAGAAATAGAAGAGCCCACCACAGATTCCCCAGGCACTGCTTCCTCATAGGAAGACGTGTTGGTGGGATTGAGGAGGTCTTCGAAGTATTCCCTCCACCGATCCACAACATCCGCGGTCGAGGTCAGCAGAACACCATCCTCACCATACACGGTGTTGATAGTGCACTGCTTCCCCTTCCTGAGGCGGCGGATGGTGGTCCAGAATCGCTTCGAAGCCGTCCGGAAGTCGTTTTCCATGGCTTCTCCGAACTCCTCCCATGTCCGAGTTTTTGCCTCCGCAACCGCTGAAGCCGCACACCGCTTGGCCTGTCGGTACCTGTCCGCTGCCTCAGGAGTCCTATGAGCCAAAAGAACCCGATAGGACTCCTTCTTCAGCTTGACGGCATCCCTCACCGCCGGTGTCCACCAACGGGTTCTAGGATTACCGCCACGACAGGCACCAACTACCTTGCGGCCACAGCTCCAATCAGCTGCCTCGACAATAGAGGTGCGGAACATGGTCCACTCGGACTCAATGTCCAGCACCTCCCTCGTGACATGTTCAAAGTTCTTCCGGAGGTGGGAATTGAAACTCTCTCTGACAGGAGACTCTGCCAGACGTTCCCAGCAAACCCTCACAATGCGTTTGGGCCTGCCAGGTCTGTCCGGCATCCTCCCCCACCATCGCAGCCAACTCACCACCAGGTGGTGATCGGTTGAAAGCTCCGCCCCTCTCTTCACCCGAGTGTCCAAAACATGAGGCCGCAAATCCGATGACACAACTACAAAGTCGATCATGGAACTGCGGCCTAGGGCGTCCTGGTGCCAAGTGCACATATGGACACCCTTATGTTCGAACATGGTGTTCATTATGGACAATCTGTGACGGGCACAAAAGTCCAATAACAGAACACCACTCGGGTTCAGATCCGGTCGGCCATTCTTCCCAATCACGCCTCTCCAGGTTTCACTGTCGCTGCCAACATGAGCATTGAAGTCCCCCAGTAGAACGAGGGAATCACCCGGGGGAGCACTCTCAAGTACTCCCTCGAGCAAATCCAAAAAGGGTGGGTACTCTGAGCTGCGGTTTGGCGCGTAAGCGCAAACCACAGTCAGGACCCGTCCCCCCACTCGAAGGCGGAGGGAAACTACCCTCTCGTCCACCGGGTTGAACTCCAACGTGCAGGCTCTGAGCCGGGGGGCAACAAGAATTGCCACCCCAGCCCGTCGCCTCTCATTGCCGGCAACGCCAGAGTGGAAGAGAGTCCAGCCCCTCTCGAGAGAACTGGTTCCAGAGCCCTTGCTGTGCGTCGAAGTGAGTCCGACTATATCTAGCCGGAACTTCTCAACCTCGCGCACTAGCTCAGGCTCCTTCCCCCCCAGCGAGGTGACGTTCCACGTCCCAAGAGCTAGCTTCTGTAGCCGAGGATCGGACCGCCAAGTGACCTGCCGTCGGCTGCCGCCCAGCTCACAATGCTGGGCGGCAGCATTGTGAGCTATGGGTGGTGAGCCCATTGGAGGGGGGACCCACGTTGCCTCTTCGGGCTGTGCCCGGCCGGGCCCCATGGGGACAGGCCCGGCCACCAGGCGCTCGCCATCGTGCCCCACCTCCGGGCCTGGCTCCAGAGGGGGGCCCCGGTGACCCGCGTCCGGGCGAGGGAAATCTGGGTCCTTTATTTTTATTCGTCATGGAGGTCTTCGAGCTGCTCTTTGTCTGATCCCTCACCTAGGACCAGTTTGTCTTGGGAGACCCTACCAGGGGGCATAAAGCCCCCGGACAACATAGCTCCTAGGATCATTGGGACACGCAAACTCCTCTACCACGGTAAGGTGGCAGCTCAGAGAGGAGATATATATATATATATATATATATATATATATATATATATATATATATATATATGTATGTATGTATGTATGTATGTATGTATGTATGTATGTATGTATGTATGTATATATATATATATATATATATATATATATGTATGTATATATATATATATATATATATATATATAAATATATATGTATGTATGTATGTGTATATATATATATATATATATATATATATATATATATATATATATATATATATATATATATAATGTAGTGGTTTTGAAAATGTAAGATATCAAAATATTTAAATTTCTCAGTTTGCGGCCCTTATTGGAAAAAGTTTGGACACCCCTGGGATAAACGCTTAGATTTGAGTTACAAGGTATGACCACTAGATGGCAGGCACGCCCAGTAAATAATATGTTGGCATCCGAGCCCTGCAATCGGCGTAGAAGTAGAGAAATGATACAAATCAATAAATTAAACAAACAAAATGTTAATTCCACAACAACTTTGTATGTATGGGTATTGAGACATGTCTCCAGCTTGCAAGTATACAAACTGTTCCCATTATAACAAGTTAACGTTAGGTTGCTAATGTTTATGCTATCTTTTTTAATACATATATTTGTATAAACCTAAAAATCATGGCTCTTGATAATTGGTACTTTTTTAAGTCCTCATACAAACGTTAGCGTGCTAACATTTTATGTTGGAATTTTTGCTACTTTTATTCGTATAAACCTAAAAATTACGGCTTTCGATAATCGGCGCCTTCTTCGAAGCACGCAAACTTTTTCTATGTCAAGAAGCTAACATTAGCATGCTAATGTTTTATGCCAGCTTTCTAGCGTCAATAAACCCTGAGCCAGAAGTTCGCAGCAAAGACAGCCGGCCCATCAAATGTTTTGTATATATATTTGTCAAAATGTAACTTTGAATAACTAAACAAAAAAAGTCATCATGCTAACGTTAGCCTGCTAACAATTTATGCTGGCATTTTGGCAAATTTCGTTCGTTTAAACCTAGAATTCATGAGACAGCTTGCGAGTATACAAACTGTTCCCATTATAACAATCTATCATTAGGTTGCTCATGTTTATGCTATCTTTTTTAAATATTTGTATCCGTATAAACTTCAAAATCATGGCTTTTGATAATTGGTACTTTTCTAAGCCATCGTACAAACGTGTTTATGTTAGAATTTTTGCTACTTTTATTTGTATAAACCTAAAAATCACTGCTTTCAATACTCGCCACCATCTTAGAAGTACGCTAACTTTTTCTGTAGCATTTGTTTGTAGCATAAGAACACTTTGTTTTTTATAAACCTTTATTTATAATATGCAATCAAGAAATAACAATCAAAATAGTTACAGAAACAGTACAAAAACAGTACAAAACAGCGGCAGGGGGTTGTAAACTCAATAAAGTAACTAAAATACAATGCAAAATATAAATATATATGTAACAAAATGTAAATAATCCAAATTTGGAACACAGCATCATAGTTTTCACAGCTTTTTGGTTGTCAGAGGTAGAGAGCGTTCTAATTCTTTTTTAAAAGGCACAAAAAACAGGTCGGGTATTGAGAAACTTACATTTATGAAGATAAAACTTATAGTATAATGAGGTTGCAAAGGTAAAATTCCTTTTCAAATTTGTTTTCATACAGGGTAAAAGCAAATAGCACTTTTTTTTTTAAAAACAAAGCAGAAATTTGTCATGAGTATTGTCCAGGATTATGTAGCGTGAGAACCGCCGCTCACAGTCTGTGGAACCCTCTCCCTGACCACATGAGGGCACCACAGACTGTGGATGCTTTTTTATTTTTATTTTTATTTTTTTTTAGATATATGCATATTAGTTTTAGCTATTTGGCTGTTCTAGTTTTTATTTTTATTTATTTTTTATTATCTTTTTATTTTTTTTATTTTATTTTATTATTATTTCTAATACACTGTAGCACTTTGAGGTTGTTTACTCAATATCCATCCATTTCCTACCGCTTAATCCCTTTGGGGTCGCGGGGGGGCGCTGCAGCCTATCTCAGCTACAATCGGGCGGAAGGCGGGGTACACCCTGGACAAGTCGCCACCTCATCACAGGGCCAACACAGACAGACAACTTTCACACTCACATTCACACACTAGGGCCAATTTAGTGTTGCCAATCAACCTATCCCCAGGTGCATGTTTTTGGAGGTGGGAGGAAGCCGGAGTACCCGGAGGGAACCCACGCAGTCACGGGGAGAACATGCAAACTCCACACAGAAAGATCCCGAGCCCGGGATTGAACCCAGGACTGCTCAGGACCTTCGTATTGTGAGGCAGACGTAACCCCTCTCCTACCGTGCTGCCTGTTTACTCAATATAAAGTGCTTTTTTTTCTTCTTTTTTTTTTGGACAGTGCTTTGTAAAAAGTACTGTTTACTCAATATAAAGTGCTTTTTACAAATAAAATATATTATTATTATTATTATTAAATAAATCCTACTTCTCCGTGACACAAGTTCCGCCCTCTGTCGCGCGTGATTGGCTAAACGCATGCAGTTTAACGCCCTCCTCTCCCGATCGCTGATTGGACGCCTGCCCCGTCACTCCACACATCAACACGGAAGCAGCCGGAAGAAAAGTTGTGGAGTCGAGTCTTAATCGGATCATACTTGTGTTCCGCGTCTGTTGGCGTCGTTACGAAGCGCGCGGGACATTCGCGCGATACTTCCCCGCTCCAAGAGCGACCCGCGCCGCGGCGAGGAAAGCTCGGAACCCCCGCGTCGTCCTCCCGAGGAGAGCGAAGGTACTGTTGTGCCGTCTCCAAGGACCCGAGTGCTGACGTCACCACGCGAAGACAGGTGCGCCCGGGGAACTTGCTGATCCAGTCTGTTGGGATCCAGCGAACAGCTGATACCATGCGGGGACATCCGCGTCTTTTCGGACGCGCTTCGGGCAACTAAGTCAAACATCGCGGAGCTCATCCGGTGTTCGGCAGGTGTGCAGTTTTTTTTTTTTTTGGACTTGACCCGCACAAAGAGGCGGGTTCAGGTCGGGTCGAGTCGTGCCAGGCTCCAGACGTTGCGTCTCTATGCGACACTGACGCAGCCGCCTAAAGCCTCGCATATCCCGGCGTGCATCGGGGGTGTTCGACCCTGGAAGTGCAACATATGAGATTGCGCAATGGCGTGCGTCACTGCGTCGTAGCGAAGCGGCCTTGAAGGACGACCGTGTTCAGGAACTGCAAAAAAAAATAAAAAATGTCCAAGACCCTGAAGAAGAAGAAGCACTGGTCCGCCAAAGTCCAGGAGTGCGCCGTGTCGTGGGGGGGCACCGGGGAACTGGTCTCGGTGGTGGAGCTCCGAGGCGGCGCCGAGCAGGGGGAGTTCCCCTACCTCGGACACATCTCGGCCGAGGCGCTGGTCTGCCACGCCGGGAGGATACCGAGCAGCGGGGACGTGCTGCTGGAGGTGAACGGCACGCCGGTGAGCGGGCTGACCCACCGGGACTCACTGGCCGTCATTCGGCACTTTCAGGAGCCCATCCGCCTGAAGACCGTCAGACCAGGTGTGTACACACACACACACACCCACACACCCACAAGTTAGGTGCATCATGCACACACGCACACACACACACACACACACACACACACACACACACACACACACACACACACACACACACACACATTCACATACACACAAGTGCATCATGCACACACACGCACACAGGTGCACACACACACACACACACACACACACGGGTTAGGTGCATCATACACACACACACACACTCACACAAGTTAGGTGCATCATGCACACACAAACACACACACACATTCACATACACACAAGTGCATCATGCACACACACACACACACACACAGGTGCATCGCACACACACACACACACACACACAGGCTTGGTGCATCATGCACACACACACACACACACACACACACACACACACACAAACAGGTGCATCATACACACACACACACACACAGGTGCATCATGCACACACACACACACACACACACACACACACACACAAACAGGTGCATCATACACACACACAGTTGTATCATGTACACAAACACACACACTCACACACACACACACACACACACACACACAGGTTAGGTGCATCATGCACACACACAATCACACTCACACACATTCATATACACACACACAGGTGCATCATGCACACACACATACACACACACACACACACACAGGTTAGGTGCATCATGCACACACACACACTCACACACATTCATACACACACACACAAGTGCATCATGCACACACACACACACACACACACACACACACACACACACAAACATGTGCATCATACACACAAATACACGCACACACTCACACAGGTATATCATGTACACACACACACACTCACACAGGTATATCATGTACACACACACACACACACACACACACACACACACACACAGGTTAGGTGCATCATGCACACACACAACCACACACATTCACATACACACACACACAGGTGCATCATGCACACACACACACACACACACACACACACACAAGTGCATCATGCACACACACACACACACACACAAACATGTGCATCATACACACAAATACACACACACACTCACACAGGTATATCATGTACACACACACACACTCACACAGGTATATCATGTACACACACACACACACACACACACACAGGTTAGGTGCATCATGCACACACACAACCACACACATTCACATACACACACACACAAGTGCATCATGCACACAGCTGTCCCGCGGCACGCGTGTGTGTGTGTAAGGTCAGCTCTATGTTTCCCGCCTGTGGTTTTGGTGCAGTCCACTCCCACCAAACACAAACATCTGGCTGTGCAACATCCCCTTGGCGCCCTTCGTCTGAACTCGTGTTGTAATCTTCTTTGCATCCACGCTCCGCCATTTGGACAGTTGTCTGGTTGTTGCACGGACACACAACGTCAGGCACGCGTGCACAAACTATACGACTTTGCGTAATTTTCTCGGAATCTACAACGTGGAATAAAGAAGTAATTTTTTGTAACTTATTCAAAAGTTACATTTAAACAAAAACACATTTGATGGGCCCGCTATCTATGCTGCGAACTTCCCGCTCAGGGTTTATTGATGCTAAAAAAGCTAGCATAAAACATTAGCATGCTAATGCTAATGCTAGCATGCTAGAAAAAGTTTGCGTACTTCTAAGATAGTGGAAAGCCGTGATTTTTAGGTTTACACGAATAGAATTTGCAAAAAATCTACAATGTTAACGTTAGCTGATTATAATGGGAACAGTGAAAATAATTGCAAAATGGAGGAGGCATGTCTCAAAACCTATGAATTGTAGATTTCGCATTAGCATGTCTACGTTAGCATGCTGACATAGAAAAAGTTAGCGTACTTCTAAGGTGGCGCCGAGTATCCAAAAGCCTGATTTATAAGTTTTTACAAATAAATTGAGCAAAAATGTCAGCATAAAACGTCAACTTGATAACAAAGGAAAAGTTAGCGTACTTCTAAGATGGCGCCGAGTATCCAAAAGCCTGATTTAAAGGAATAACATTTGTATAAATGTTAGCATAAAACATGATCATGATAACAAAGGAAAAGTTATCTTACTTTTAAGGTGGCGCGGAGTATCGGAAGCCGTGATTCTTAGGTTTATACAAATAAAATTAGGAAAAATTCCTACATAAAATGTTAGCACGCTAATGTTAGCATGATGACAGAAAACGTTAAGATACTTCTAAGGTGGCGGCGAGAATATAAAGCCCTGATTTATTGGTTTATACGAATACAATTTGCAAAAATGTTCGCATAAAACGTTAGCATGAATACAAAAGAAAAGCATACTTCTAAGATAGTGCCAAGTATAGAAAGTCATGATTTTTAGGTTTACACAAATAAAATTAGCAAAAAAGCTACCATGAACATTAGCATGCTAACGTTAGCTCGTTATAATGGGAACAGTGAATATATTTGTATCAAAACCCATGAATTGTAGGATTCAACAAACAAAGTTAGCTAAAATGCCAGCATAATACATTAGCATTCTTACGTTAGCATGCTGACATGGAACAAGTTAGCGTACTTTGAAGGTGGCGCCGAGTATCGAAAGCTGTAACTTATAAGTTTATACAAATAAAATTAGCAAAAATGTCAGCACAAAACGTTTAGCATGATAACAAAGGAAAGGTTAGCGTACTTCTAAGATGGCGCCGAGTGTGGAAAGCCATGATTTTTAGGTTCTTATGAATGAATTTAGCAAAATAAAAGCTTAGCATACTTCCAAGTTCTGTCTTTGAAAGCATTGCAGTGAAAGGACCGGGGAGGTTTAACAGAGTTTAGCACTGCTCTGTAAGAAAGTGCAGAATCTGATTGTCACCACGATGTAAGCGAAGTGGTACACATGCTAACAACCACTGGCATCTTTGGCTGGCCAGTGCAGTGCCACACACTAGTAGCACTCAGGCCAGTCCAGATCCCAACCAGCCAGTCAGCCCCACATTCCAGTGTCCTGCACGGAAAATAAATTGAAAACATTCAAACAATGTAAACAAAATATTAAAATCACATTGAACACTTAAGTTCTTGAACATGAGGGCTTTCTGCTCCGCCGCTCCCAGTCTGTGGAACGCTCTCCCTGACCACCTGAGGGCACCACAGACTGTGGATGCTTTTAAAAAAGGCTTAAAAACCCTTCTTTTTAAAAAAGCCTTTTTTTTTTTTTTTTAGATATATGCATATTAGTTCTAGCTATTTGGCTGTTCTAGTTTTTATTTTTTTATTTTTTTTTTATTATCTTTTTTTTTTTTTAATACACTGTAGCACTTTGAGGTTGTTTACTCAATGTAAAGTGCTTTTTTTTTCTACAAATAAAATCTATTATTATTATGACGAAATGTGTAAAAAATGCTTCATAGAGTGTAAGAAAATAGTGCAAAGTGTGAAAATGAAATCCAACTGTAAGGGTTCACAAAGATTGTTAGACGCAAAGTATTCATTTAGCTGCTGTGCAACAATTTCTTTTGAAGATTTTAGAGATAAAGGGGAGGTGAGGCACCGGCCAGTAGTTTAGCAGCAAGTCAGAATCGAGGTTACATCTTTAAAGCAGAATAAATGAATACATGGAAACATACAGAAACCTACGACAAAGTATTTTCTGCAGGTTTAGTGGCAGGAAGTTACAGCTGTTTGCTCCGCAAACCACGTTAAACCCAGATTCCGATCCAACAAAGGTCTTAACTCATTCTCCTTCTATGCCACATCAATATGGAATGCACTCCCAACAGGTGTAAAAGAAAGTGCATCTCTATCCTCCTTCAAAACCGCACTAAAAGAACACCTTCAGGCAGCTACAACCCTAGCCTAGCCCCCTCCCCCCACCACATGCCACCTCCCGGGATTGTAAATAATCAAATGTATATACTTGTTCTTATTAGAGATGTCCGATAATATCGGCCTGCCGATACACTTACAATTAGTGCACCAACCCAAAAAACCTCCCTCCCCCATTCACACTCATTCACACTCATTCACACAAAAGGGTTGTTTCCTTCTGTTATTAATATTCTGGTTCCTACATTATATATCAATATATATCAATACAGTCTGCAAGGGATACAGTCCGTAAGCACACATGATTGTGCATGCTGCTGGTCCACTAATAGTAATAACCTTTAACAGTTAATTTTACTAATTTTCATTCATTACTAGTTTCTGTGTAACTGTTTTTATATTGTTTTACTTTATTTTTTATTCAAGAAAATGTTTTTAATTTATTTATCTTATTTTATTATTATTTTTAAAAAGGACCTGGTTGTCCAAATTAGGCATAATGTGTTAATTCCACGACTGTATATATCGGTATCGGTTGATATCGGTATCGGTAATTAAAGAGTTGGACAATATCGGGATATCAGCAAAAAGCCATTATCGGACATCCCTAATAGCAATTTTCAGCATATGATTGAATTTTTATTGTAACTAACTACATGAGAAAATCTTATGGCACGACACGTCACACTGTCGTGACTCTCTAGCCTAACTTGCTGTAGTTGCTAACAACATTAGCAATATCAGCAATATGAACAACATTAGCAATATTTGCAACATTAGCAATTGTAACAATATTAGCAACAAAAACAATATCAACATTATTAGTAACATTAGCAATATAAGTGACAATAGCAATGTTTGCAACTAGAGATGTCCGATAAATGCTTTAAAATGTAATATCGGAAATTATCGGCCAATATCGGCAGGCCGATATTATCGTACATCTAGTTTTTATATTTTTTTACTTTCTTTTTTATTCAAGAAAATGTTTTTAATTTATTTATCTTATTTTATTTTATTAATTTAAAAAAAAAAAGGACCTTATCTTCACCATACCTGGTTGTCCAAATTAGGCATAATAATGTGTTAATTCCACAACTGTATACATCGGTATCGGTTGATATCGGTATCGGTAATTAAAGAGTTGGACAATATCGGATATCGGCAAAAAGCCATTATCGGACATCCCCAGTTCTTATGCTTTCTGAGCTCACTATGTTCACTGCTCGCTGTACATATCCTTCGAAGTCAGACCTACACTGTTTCAATGTCCATTTCTCTGATGATATAATTGTTGATGACTGAAGTGCTTATAGCAACCAAACCTCCCGGATTGTAAATAATGTGAATAATTCAATGTATGTACTCTGATGATAAACTTGTGTGATGACCGTATTATGCTGATAGTATATATTTGTACCATGAATTGATTAACGTGGACCCCGACTTAAACAAGTTGGAAAACTTATTCGGGTGTCACCATTTAGTGGTCATTTGTATGGAATATGTACTGTACTGTGCAATCTACAAATAAAAGTCTCAATCAATCAGTGCTCTAAAGCAGTGTTTTTCAACCTTTTTTGAGCCAAGGCACATGTTTTCCGTACAAAAAAATGCGGAGGCACACCACCAGCAGAAATCATTAACAAACTAAACTCAGTTGACAGTAAAAAGTCGTTGGATATGACTTTAAACCATAACCAAGCATGCATCACTATAGCTCTTGTCTTAAAGTAGGTGTACTGTCACAACCTGTCACATCACACCCTGACTTATTTTGACTTTTTTGCTGTTTTCCTGTGTCTACTGTTTTACTTCTTGTCTTGCGCTCCTATTTTGGTGTTTTTTTTCCTCTTTTTTTGGTATTTTCCTGTAGCAGTTTCATGTCTTCCTTTGAGCAATATTGCCCGCATCTACTTTGTTTTAGCAATCAATAATATTTCAGTTGTTTTTATCCTTCTGTGTGGGGACATTGTTGATTGTCACGTCATGTTCAGATGTACATTGTGGACGCCGTCTTTGCTCCACAGTAAGTCTTTGCTGTCGTCCAGCATTCTGTTTTTGTTTACTTTGTAGCCAGTTCAGTTTTAGTTTTGTTCTGCATAGCCTTCCCTAAGTTCCACTGCCTGCATGTTCCTTCTTGACTGCACTTAAATGTAGAGTATATGTAGAATATATTTATATTATTTATATATCTTATATATAATATATTATTTATTATTATTCTTGTCTATAGTGTGCCGCGGCACAGTGGTTGAAAAACACTGCTCTAAAGGGTGAGCCCGGCTAACATTAGCGGTCTTGCCTTGCATCATTTACGGTCACTTTTGATAAAAATCCAAAAACCTGTACAGGTAACTTTTCCTCTTTTATCCACAATTTCGTCATTTGGACTTTCTCTTTTCACTCCATGCAAAGAATCAACCAAACTGGATAGTTGATACTGTCACCTGATTGGCTGTTAGCGTGTCACGTGATCACTTCCTGCGTCGCTCGGTTACCAGAGAGCGAGTGCCTTTTGTTCATGCGACCGACCTTGCTTCCATACTTCCGCTTTCTTCACGCCGAGAAGAAAAAAAACAAATATTGAAAGTTTTTTCGAGCACATTTTAATTGACATCGATCACGTGTCTATCACGACATAGGTTGCTATCGTTATATCGCCCAGCCCAAAGCAGTCACCACTGAGCTGGTGACTCCAAAAACTTGTATCTCAAATCAGTCAGATGAATTAAAATCAATTGAACATGTAACATGCTTTTTAGTACTTTTAGATACAAATATTGTTTGGAAACAATACAATAGAATGTACTAAAAGGAGTACAGTAGTTTTATGAAGTATTGTCATAATATTGTACATGATTGACCTTTTCTTTTGTAAAATCCTTTCATTTTCACGAAAATGGACAGTACGCCTTATACCCCGGTGCGGCTAATGTACGTATTAATTCTGGTTGTAATGTACCGTATATTTTGGCCTATAATAATCAAGTGGGCCTTGTATATGGAAATAAACCCACTTATTCCCATAAAATCAGGTGCGCCCTATGGTCTGAAAAATAGAGTAAATCCATTTCTGAATGTATGGCTACTGTACGGGCTTCCCTTGTGCACAAATTAATCTTGAGGCTGACAACAATAAGCGGCCTTTTATTCTGAAGGAGAAGGCATCTTGTGTCACACTACACATGACATGGTATGTAGACCATAAGGAAGTGTTTAAATGTATCATAATATAACCCCTTTAAAGGCCTACTGAAACCCACTACTACCGACCACGCAGTCTGATAGTTTATATATCAATGATGAAATCTTAACATTGCAACACATGCCAATACGGCCGGGTTAGCTTACTAAAGTGCAATTTTAAATTTCGCGCGAAATATCCTGCTGAAAACGTCTCGGTTTGATGACGCTTGCGCGTGACGTCACGGATTGTGGAGGACATTTTGGGACAGCATGGTGGCCAGCTATTAAGTCGTCTGTTTTCATCGCAAAATTCCACAGTATTCTGGACATCTGTGTTGGTGAATCTTTTGCAATTTGTTCAATGAACAATGGAGACAGCAAAGAAGAAAGCTGTAGGTGGGAAGCGGTGTATTGCGGCAGGTGTTGTGCCGGATAACGCACCCCCGCCGTAGAATGCACCCCCTGACTGTTGTGCCGGATAACACAGCCGGTGTTTCATTGTTTACATTCCCGAAAGATGACAGTCAAGCTTTACCATTGGCCTGTGGAGAACTGGGACAACAGAGACTCTTACCAGGAGGACTTTGAGTTGGATGCTCAGACGCGGTACCGTGAGTACGCATGCAGCTGCGGCTTCCAAACATTTGATCGCTTGCCCGTATATGCGTGCCGCTATGTGCATGTCACGTACGTAACTTTGGGGACTTTGGGGAAATATATGTGCTGTATGAACTTTGGGGAGGAGAACGGTACTTTGGGCTGTGGGATTGAGTGTGTTGTGCAGGTGTTTGAGTTGTATTGGCGGGTTATATGGACGGGAGGGGGGAGGTGTTTGTTATGCGGGATTAATTTGTGGCATATTAAATATAAGCCTAGTTGTGTTGTGGCTAATCGAGTATATATATATATATATATGTCTTGTGTTTATTTACTGTTTTAGTCATTCCCAGCTGAATATCAGGTCCCACCCGCCTCTCACAGCATCTTCCCTATCTGAATCGCTCCCACTGCCCTCTTAGTTCTTCACTCTCACTTTCCTCATCCACAAATCTTTCATCCTCGCTCAAATTAATGGGGAAATCGTCGCTTTCTCGGTCCGAATCGCTCTCGCTGCTGGTGGCCATGATTGTAAACAATGTGCAGATGTGAGGAGCTCCACAACCTGTGACGTCACGCGCATATCGTCTGCTACTTCCGGTACAGGCAAGGCTTTTTTTATCAGCGACCAAAAGTTGCGAACTTTATCGTCGATGTTCTCTACTAAATCCTTTCAGCAAAAATATGGCAATATCGCGAAATGATCAAGTATGACACATAGAATGGACCTGCTATCCCCGTTTGAATAAGAAAATCGCATTTCAGTAGGCCTTTAATGCGCCTTATTATCGGGTGCGTCTTATATATGAAAATAAACCCCCTTATCGGCAGTGCGCCTTACAACGGGATGCGCCTTATATATGAAAATAGACCCCCTTGTCTGCAGTGCGCCTTATAACGGGTGCACCTTATATATGAAAATAGACCCCCTTATTTGTAGTGCGCCTTATAATCGGGTGCACCTTATAGTCTGAAAAATAGAGCAAATCCATTTCTGAATGTATAGCTACTGTACGGGCTTTCTTGGTGCGAGAATTAATCTTGAGGCTGACAACAATAAGCGGCCTTTTATTGTGAAAGAGAAGGCATCTTGTGTCACACTACCCATGACATGTTATGTAGACCATAAGGAAGTGTTTTAATGTAGAAATTCATCATAATATGACCCCTTTTAATGCACCTTATAATCAGGTGCGCCTTATATATGAAACTAGACCCCCTTATTGGCAGTGCGCCTTTCAACGGAGTGCGCCTTATATATGACAATAGACCCCTTTGTCTGCAGTGCGCCTTATAACGGGGTGCACCTTTATATATGAAAATAGACTTTCTTATCGGTGGTGCGCCTTGAAATCGGGTGCGCCCTATGGTTTGAAAAATAGAGTAAATCCATTTCTGAATGTATGGCTACTGTACGGGTTTCCTTTGTGCGCTAATTAATCTTGAAGCTGACAACAATAAGCAGCCTTTTATTCTGAAGAAGAAGACATATTGTGTCACACTACACATGACATGTTATGTAGACCATAAGGAAGTTTTTAAATGTAGAAATTCATCATATAACCCCTTTAATACGCTTTATAATCAGGTGCGCCTTATATATGAAAATAGACCCCTTGTCGGCAGTGCGCCTTACAACGGGGTGCGCCTTGTATATGAAAATATACCCCCTTGTCTGCAGTGCGCCTTATAACGGGGTGCACCTTATATATGAAAATAGACCCCCTTATTCGTAGTGCGCCTTATGGTATGAAAATAGATCCCCTAACCGGCAGTGCGCCTTATAATCAGGTGCGCCCTATGGTCTGAGAAATAGAGTAAATCCATTTCTGAATGTATGGCTACTGTACGGGCTTCCTTTTGTAAGAGAATTAATCTTGAGGCTGAAAACAATAAGCGACCTTTTATTGTGAAGGAGAAGACATCTTGTGTCACACTACACATAACATGTTATGTAGACCATAAGGAAGTGTTCAAATGTAGTAATGCATCATAATATAACCCCTTTAATGAGCCTTTTAATCAGGTGCACCTTATATATGAAAATAGACCCCCTTATGGACAGTGCGCCTTATATATGAAAATAAACCACTTTTCAGCATATGAAAATAGACCCCCTTTTCGGCAGTGCACCTTATAATCGGGTGCACCCTATGGTCTGAGAAATAGAGTAAATCCATTTCTGAATGTATGGCTACTGTACGGGCTTCCTTTGTGCAAGAATGAATCTCGAGGCTGACAACAATAAGCGGCTTTTTATTGTGAAGGAGACGACATCTTGTGTCACACTAAACATGACATGTTATGTAGACCATAAGGAAGTGTTTAAAGTGTAGTAATACATCATAATATGACCCTTTAATGCACCTTATAGTCAGGTGCGCCTTATATATGAAAATAGACCCCCTAATCGGCAGTGCGCCTTATATATGAAAATAAACTCCCTTTTCGGCAGTGCTCCTTATAATCAGGTGCAATCTATGGTCTGAAAAATAGAGTAAATCCATTTCTGAGTGTATGGCTACTGTACAGGCTTTTTTTGTGCGAGAATTAATCTTGAGGCTGACAACAATAACCAGACTTTTATTGTGAAGCAGAATACATCTTGTGTCACACAGCTCAAATTGTGAATGAAACCAATCCTGGGTTGTGGAATATTTGATGAGGGAGAGAACACTCGAGTCGTTTTGTGTTCCTGCACGGTCACATGTGGGACGGTTAATCAGGGCTGTTACTCTACTTTGACATCTTCATATGGCCGTCTCTCCTCCCTTGTGGGGACCTCGCCGTGTGTTTGTATCGCCTTCCTCATCATTAATGCAGGCCTCATCCATCATTGATAGCAGCCCAGAAGAGGTGGCTGACGGGGGATCGGGCGATGGCGGCCTGGCGCGGAAGTAAACGTTGCAAAGTTAGGCAGAGAGGATCCACTTTTATTGGCGCACAAGGACCGGTTTTGGTCCGCCGGGAAGAAATACTGTACGTGCGTAAAATGTTCTGCTGCGGTCCATTCTCCTGGGAAGTTGGACGTCGGAGCTGGGAATGATGACACAGCCGAGTTGTGAGCCTTCCAGTTGCCATGTCATACGAAAGCTATTCCTGCGCTTGCCTTGTCTGAATACAAACAACTTGTAGGAAAATATGCTCTTTTTGCAACCCTCACACACGCTGGATGAAGAGGAAACACAACAATGCACAACCTATATAACACACAAACAAATGTACGGTATATAAGCCGCACTCACCAAATTTTAGAAGGAAAAAACAAATTTTTCCACATATAAGTCGCACCGCAGATATATACGTTGTGAAATTAGTTATTTACTCAGAAATATTCTGTAAATGTTTATTTACATACCTTAATTGCTTCCAAACAGTGTCCGTAACACGGCAGTAAAACGGCTGGTCAAACAAAACAGAAGTCATCGTCATGGACCCACTATCTCTCCAATCAGCTAAACAGACTAAATAACTCCACGGTGACGTTTTTGGCGAATTTGTGAAAGTGAAACCATACAAAAATAATGTCATTGTAAGTTATTAATGCAAACCCCGTTTCCATATGAGTTGGGAAATTGTGTAAGATGTAAAAATAAACGGAATACAATGATTTGCAAATCCTTCTCAACCCATATTCAATTGAATGCACTACAAAGACAAGATATTTGATGTTCAAACTCATAAACTTTATTTTTTTTTTTGCAAATAATAATTAACTTAGAATTTCATGGCTGAAACACATGTCAAAGTAGTTGGGAAAGGGCATTTTCACCACTGTGTTAGATCACCTTTGCTTTTAACATACTCAATAAACGATTGGGAACTGAGGAAACTAATTGTTGAAGCTATGAAAGTGGAATTCTTTCCCATTCTTGTTTTATATAGAGCTTCAGTCGTTCAACAGTCCGGGGTCTCCGCTGTCGTATTTTACGCTTCATAATGCGCCACACATTTTCGATGGGAGACAGGTCTGGACTGCAGGCGGGCCAGGAAAGTACCCGCACTCTTTTTTTTACGAAACCACGCTGTTGTAACACTTGCTGAATGTGGCTTGGCATTGTCTTGCTGAAATAAGCAGGGGCGTCCATGAAAAAGACCGCGCATAGATGGCAGCATATGTTGTTCCAAAACCTGTATGTACAATTCAGCATTAATGGCGCCTTCACAGATGTGTAAGTTTAAGTTACCCATGCCTTGGGCACTAATGCACCCCCATACCATCACAGATGCTGGCTTTTGAACTTTGCGTCGATAACAGTCTGGATGGTTCACTTCCCCTTTGGTCCGCATGACACGATGTTGAATATTTCCAAAAACAATTTGAAATGTGGACTCGTCAGACCACAGAACACTTTTCCACTTTGCATCAGTCCATCTTGGATGATCTCAGGCCCAGAGAAGCCAGCGGCGTCTCTGGATGTTGTTGATAAATGGCTTTCGCTTTGCATAGTGGAGCTTTAACTTGCACTTACAGATGTAGCGACAAACTGTATTTAGTGACAGTGGTTTTCTGAAGTGTTCATGAGCCCATGTGGTGATATCCTTTAGAGATTGATGTCGGTTTTTGATACAGTGCCGTCTGAGAGATCGAAGGTCACGGTCATTCAATGTTGGTTTCCGGCCATGCCGCTTACGTGGAGTGATTTCTCCAGATTCTCTGAACCTTTTGATGATATTATGGATCGTAGATGTTGAAATCCCTAAATTTCTTGCAATTTCACTTTGAGAAATGTTGTTCTTAAACTGTTTGACTATAAGGGGTGTACCTCGCCCCATCCTTTCTTGTGAAAGACTGAGCATTTTTTGGTAAGCTGTTTTTATACCCAATCATGGCACCCACCTGTTCCCAATTAGCCTGCACACCTGTGGGATGTTCCAAATAAGTGTTTGATGAGCATTCCTCAACTTTATCAGTATTTATTGCCACCTTTCCCAACTTCTTTGTCACGTGTTGCTGGCATCAAATTCTAAAGTTAATGATTATTTGCAAAAAAAAAAAAAATGTTTATCAGTTTGAACATCAAATATGTTGTCTTTGTAGCATATTCAACTGAATATGGGTTGAAAATGATTTGCAAATCATTGTATTCCGTTTATATGTACATCTAACACAATTTCCCAACTCATATGGAAACGGGGTTTGTATTAACAGACACTCGTAAGCGTGGTAGCATATTAGCTAATGCTAACGATGCTATCTACATTACATTATCATATCATGTGCACATATGCATGAAAACACTCCTACAGTCATCACACATGGGACGGTTTTGTAAGTCAGAATAGTTTTAGTTATATTGTAAAACTTACAAATGTTGCTTGGAGCGATGAATAAAGAATCTATACGAGTAAAAACGCTGTGGACGGCTTGAAGATGGAATGGCAATTCTATCTCCGGTTGAAAGCTCAGTCTAGACAGAAGGGCAATGTAGCATTAGAGAGTAAGTTAGTACCATCAATCCCGGACTATACTTTTTTCCTACGCTTTGCAGCCTGTGGCCTATAAAACATTGCGACTACTTCATAGATTTTCTTAGTCGACCGCCATAATGCAAACAGTTTAAAAAAAACTAAACAAGCAAAGGCACTGAAAAGGTGTGTTATTGTTTGTGCACAAACAATAACACACCTTTTCAGTGCCTTTGCTTGTTTTGTTTTTCTAAACTGTTTTCATTATGGTGGTCAACTAAAAAAAATCCATGAAGTAGCCGCACCGTATTATGGGCCGCAGGGTTCAAAGCGTAGGAAAAAGTATTGTCCGGAATTGATGGTACTATCTTACGCTCTACTTTTCACTATTTTTTAAATAATATACACTGGTATCATATGTGTATATATGGTATTCTGTTGTAGTTGGGGGAAAAAGGAAAACAAAACAAAAAGTATTGGACGATACCGATAAAACAAGGGCGATACCGATATACGTAAAAATGCCAAATATCGGTTTGCACGACGTTTGGACTTAGTGTGCGTGCAAATGTGCGGGGAGCAGCTCATCTTCCAGCTGATTGAACTTGTCTTCCTCCAGATGTGCAGTCCCGCCTCGGCAATGTGTGCTCTCGGCAGATACTGCCGGATGGTTCCTTGTCAAGGAGGCGTTGAGCGAAACGAGGCACAAACGAGACGACGGAGAGCAATCTTCATCTCAGAATGGCGGGCGATTACGCCGCCATTGATCACGCCGAGGTGGCAACGTTTACTGTGACACCTGGAAACCTCTCCAAGTCAAACCTCAGAGAAAACTATGCTGGAGTTCTGCCAAGTCCGATACTGATCATCCGTGAGTGAGATCGGACGATACCGATCACATGTATCAACTGTTTTATTCACAAAATTCAATCAGAAAATAAACACAGAATGAACGTTTAACAATATCAACACAGTATTTAAAGTAGTTCCTTATTCTCTTTTATTACATGTAATCGTTTGTTCCATCATATACAAACCCCGTTTCCATATGAGTTGGGAAGTTGTGTTAGATGTAAATATTAACGGAATACAATGATTTGCAAATAATTTTCAACCCATATTCAGTTGAATATGCTACAAAGACAACATATTTAATGTTCAAACTGAGAAACGTATATATATTTTTTTTACAAATAATCATTAACTTCGAATTTAATGGCAGCAACACATTGCACAAAAGTTGTCACAGGGGCATTTTTACCACTGTGTTACATGGCCTTTCCTTTTAACAACACTCCGTAAACGTTTGGGAACTGAGGAAACCAATTTTTGAAGCTTTTCAGGTGGAATCATTTCCCATTCTTGCTTGATGTACAGCTTAAGTTGTTCAACAGTCCGGGTGTCTCCGTTGTGGTATTTTACGCTTCATAATGTGCCACACATTTTCAATGGGAGACAGGTCTGGACTACGGGCAGGCCAATCTAATACACACACTCTTTTACTACGAAGCTGAAAATAAGCAGCGGCGTCCATGGTAACGTTGCTTGGATGGCAACATGATGCTCCAAAACCTGTATGTACCTTTCAGCATTTATGGTGCCTTCACAGATGTGTAAGTTACCCATGTCTTGGGCACTAATACACCCCCATACCATCACAGAGGCTGGCTTTGGAACCGTGCGCCTGTAACAGTCCGGATGGTTCTTTTCCTCTTTGTTCCGGAGGACACAAAGTCCACAGCTTCCAAAAACTATTTGAAATGTGGACTCGTCAGACCACAGAACACTTGTCCACTTTGCATCAGTCCATCTTAGATGAGCTCGGGCCCAGCGAAGCGTTTCTGGGTGTTGTTGATGAATGGCTTTCGCCTTGCATAGTAGAGTTTTAACTTACACTTATAGATGTAGTGACAAACTGTCGTTACTGACAGTGGTTTTCTGAAGTGTTCCTGAGCCCATGTGGTGATATCCTTTACACACTGATGTCGCTTTTTGATGCAGTACCGCCTGAGGCATCGAAGGTCACGGGCTTAGCTGCTTACATGCAGTGATTACTCCAGATTCTCTGAACCCTTTGATGATATTACGGACCATAGATGGTGAAATCCCTAAATTCCTTGCAATAGCTGGTTGAGAAAGGTTTTTCTTAAACTGTTCAACAATTTGCTCACGCATTTGTTGACAAAGTGGTGACCCTCGCCCCATCCTTGTTTGTGTATGACTGAGCATTTCATGGAAGCTGCTTTTATACCCGATCATGGCACCCACCTGTTCCCAATTAACCTGTTCACCTGTGGGATGTTCCAAATAAGTATTTGATGAGCATTCCTCAAGTCTTTTTTGCCACTTGTGCCAGCTTTTTTGAAACATGTTGCAGGCATCAAATTCCAAATGAGCTAATTTTTGCAAAAATAACAAACTTTTCCAGTTTGAACATGAAATATCTTGTCTTTGCAGTCTATTCAATTGAATATAAATTGAAAGGGATTTGCAAATCATTGTATTCTGTTTTTATTTACCATTTACACAACGTGCCAACTTCACTGGTTTTGGGGTTTGTATGTCCGCCACGTCAAGGCCCCTCTGACAGTGATGTTTATTTGCTGTTTGCTGATTAATGGACCGATGAACCGACCAGACTGAAAGAGAAAATACTTTCATGACCACAAAGCTCATCCAAGCTACAGTACATTGTTCCGTCGGGAGAATCGGGCCTCGGCTATTTTTTTTCCTGCAAATAATGAATGCAAAGTCCGTTCTCCGTCACGGCGCGGTGTCGCGCTGGCGGGAAATGAGCTTCCTGAGTGGCCTCATTAGAATTCATGAGAGCAAGATCTCGCCATCGCCCGTCGAGCTTGTTTCGCCGCTAACAGGTTATCGATCGTCTCCAACCTGGTCCCTGTCAAGTCCTTCATCCGCGGGGCAAACATGATGTTCTGGGGAGGAAGGCGGGAACGTGTGACTCGTCCTTCGTCCTGCACGCCACTGACATTTGCAGTTGGAGATGTTGGCAGTGAGCTTTCCGTGACCACTTTCTCACTCGCGTTGAATCATCACGCCGCTGCTCTGGCGAGGCCTACACTCCTGTTTATTTTGCAGGGAGACACACACACACAAACACACACACACACACACACACGGCAGCGTCGTCCTCAGGCTTTGGCAGCAGCTCCCAGAGGACTTTTGAGCAAATTGACACAGAGCTCTCATGTTTATTAGTCACGCTCTCAAGTGAGCGGGAAGACATGTGACTTGTGACGTCGTCACGCCACGAGCAGCAGACCATCCTCCTGAGTCCCGCTTCATTACGGGATACGAGTTTATTCGGTTCTGAGACGCAGCTGGTACCTCGGAAAACTTGGATCGCGAAACTTTGAATGAATTAAAAATCCTTTTAAACTGCCTCCAAAACAGTACAATTTCAACATATCACTTTTAAAAGTAAACATTTACTTTTAGATGATAAATATTATAAAATATAGTATAAAAAATAGTACTCTAGAACAGGCCTGGGCTATTATTTTGACTCGGGGGGACCAAATTTAGAGAAAAGATTTTGTCTGGGGCCCGGTATATCTATCTATCTATCTATCTATCTATCTATCTATCTATCTATCTATCTATCTATCTATCTATCTATCTATCTATCTATCTATCTATCTATCTAATCCATCTATATTATTGTGTGTGTATATATATGTATGTATATGTATATATATATATATGTGTGTATACATGTATGTATGTATATGTGTATATATATATATATGTATATATATATATATATATATATATATATATATATATATATATATATATATATATATATATATATATATATATATATATGTATGTATGTACCGTATTTTCCGCACTATAAGGCGCACCGGATTATTAGCCGCACCTTCAATGAATTACATATTTCATAACTTTGTCCACCAATAAGCCGCCCCGGACTATAAGCCGCGCCTACGCTGCGCTAAAGGGAATGTCAAAAAAACAGTCAGATAGGTCAGTCAAACTTTAATAATATATTAAAAACCAGCGTTCTAACAACTCTGTTCACTCCCAAAATGTACGCAAATGTGCAATCACAAACATAGTAAAATTCAAAATAGTGCAGAGCAATAGCAACATAATGTTGCTCGAACGTTAATGTCACAACACACAAAATAAACATAGCGCTCACTTTCTGAAGTTATTCTTCATTCGTAAATCCTTCGTCTTCGGTGTCCGAAGTGAAAAGTTGGGCAAATTTACGATCCACTGGCAGATGTTGGCGTCGTCTGGCGCTGCCTCCTCGTCTTAGTGAAGGTGTGTTCGCCTTCTGTCTTCCATTGTTCCCACGCAGTTAGCAGTCTAGCTTCGAATGCCCTGTTGACACCAATATCTAGCGGCTGGAGGTCTTTTGTCAATCCACCCGGAATGACGGCGAGTATTGAATTAAGCGCGTAAGCGTGTCTCTCAATGTGCTGTTATGAGCTAGCAAATATAACAACTACACTACCCAGCATGCAACGATAGTTACGAGCATGCGCGGTAGCCCTGAGAAGCGTTGTATGCTGGGAGTTCGAATGTGGTTATGAGCACGCTGTGAGAAAACGTTGAGAACTCAGTTAACACGCCTCGTCTGCATTATTTATAATTAGACAGACAACACACTTAATAGGAGCCATTTTGGGGTCTTTACATAAACACACAAATGGAAATGAAACGTCACATATCCCAGCATGCACCGCGCGCTTCTTCTACGGGGAAAAAAGATGGCGGCTGTTTACCGTAGTTGCGAGACCTAAACTTTATGAAAATGAATCTTAATATTTATCCATATATAAAGCGCACCGGGTTATAAGGCGCACTGTCAGCTTTTGAGAAAGTTTGTGGTTTTTAGGTGCGCCTTATAGTGCGGAAAATACGGTATGTATGTATGTGTATATATATATGTATATGTGTGTGTATATATATATAATATGTATATATGTGTATATATATATATATATATATATATATATATATATATATATATATATGTGTGTGTATATATATATATGTGTGTATTTATATATATGTGTGTGTATATATATATATATATATATATATATGTGTGTATATATATGTATATATATACGTGTATATATGTGTGTATGTGTATGTATATATATATATATATATATATATATATATATATATATATATATATAAAATGTGTGTATATATATATATATATATATATATATATATATATATATATATATATATAATTTATATATATGTGTGTATGTGTATATATATATGTATATATATGTATATGTACAAACCCCGTTTCCATATGAGTTGGGAAACTGTATTAGATGTAAATATAAACGTAATACAATGATTTGCAAATCATTCTCAACCCATATTCAGTTGAATATGCTACAAAGACAACATATTTGATGTTCAATCTCCTAAACTTTATTTATTTTTTTGCAAATAATAATTAACTTAGAATTTCATGGCTGCAACACGTGCCAAAGTAGTTGGGAAAGGGCATGTTCACCACTGTGTTACATCACCTTTTCATTTAACAACACTCAATAAACGATTGGGAACTGAGGAAACTAATTGTTGAAGCTAAATGTTGTATATGTATATATATATATATATATATATATATATATATATATATATATATATATATATATACATATATATATATATATATATATATATATATATATATAAGGAATTTAGATTTTCCTAGTGGAAATAAGCAGGGGCGTCCATGAAAAAGACGTTGCTTGGATAGCAACATATGTTGCTCCAAAACCTGTATGTACCTTTCAGCATTAATGGTGCCTTCACAGATGTGTAAGTTACCCATGTCTTGAGCACTAATACACCCCCATACCATCACAGATGCTGGCTTTTCAACTTTGCGCCTATATCAATCGGGATAGTTATTTTCCTCTTTGGTCCGGAGGACACGACGTCCACAGTTTCTAAAAACTATTTGAAATGTGCACTCGTCAGACCACAGAATACTTTTCCACTTTGCATCAGTCCATCTTAGATGAGCTCAGGCCCAGCGAAGCTGGCGGCGTTTCTGGGTGTTGTTGATAAATGGCTTTCGCTTTGAAGAGTAGAGTTTTAACTTGCACTTACAGATGTAGCGAACCATCTGTAGTTACTGACAGTGTTTTTTTAAAGTGTTCCTGAGCTTATACCCTTTACACACTGATGTCGGTTTTTGATGCAGTACCGCCTGAGGGGTCGAAGGTCACGGGCATGCTGCTTACGTGCAGTGATTTCCCAGATTCTTTGAACCTTTTGATCATATTATGGACCGTAGATGGTGAAATCCCTAAATTCCTTGCAGTAGCTCATTGAGAAATGTTGTTCTTATACTGTTTGTTTAGATCCTCCTCGTGGTTTTGACTTTCGTCTTCAGGGTTTCGGGTCTCAGGTCCTCTTTGTGGAGCCGGATGTACAAGGGTATTGGATAGGTGTCAGCACAGTTTTACTGCCGTGCCTTACGGCGCTCATGTTGACACGGTTTAAGACATTCCTTGAGTTATGTTGCAGCTCCTTCACAAATGATTCACCTGTATTCACCCTGCGGCTCCTCAGTGATTGCTAGAGCGTTCACCTGGGAATGAGAGGCATGTGTGGAATGCAGTTCTTTCGGATTCTCGGAGCACAACATGCACGCTGGCCAGAGAGCGTCAAGTAACGAAAAATATATGAGCAAACGACTAACAATAGCATGCTTACGGTTAGCAATTCATGAACACCAAAATATTACACAGAGGTGTATACCTGTCAAATTAGCTGAAAAATGCTGTTTTATTTGCTCATCTCTTTGTTAAATTGGTTTGATCACATTTTCACACAGCTTCAGTCTATATAAGAAAGAAAAAAAAGTGATCATTTTTACAGGTCAGTGCGTTTTGAAAAGTGTTCTTTTATTGTTTACGATGATGCCAGTTGGTTGTGCGGACAGACGTTTAAGAGGAATGTGGTTGAACAGGTGGCACAGATGCACTTAAGGAATGAAAAGTAAAAACAATTCTGCATATTTGGCATCCAAAGTAATGCTAATACACACCACAATTATATTTGCAAAACCCAAAACCAGTGTAGTTGGCACGTTGTGTAAATGGTAAATAAAAACAGAATACAATGATTTGCAAATCCTTTTCAACTTATATTCAATTGAATAGACTGCAAAGACAAGATATTTAACGTTCGAACTGAGAAACTTCCTTTCTTTTTGCAAATAATCATTAATTTAGAATTTAATGGCAGCAACACGTTGCAAAAAAGTTGTCACAGGGGCATTTTTACCACTGTGTTGCATGGCCTTTCCTTTTAACAACACTCAGTAAACGTTTGGGAACTGAGGAGACACATTTTCGAAGCTTTTCATGTGGAATTATTTCCCATTCTTGCGTGATGTACAGCTTAAGTTGTTCAACAGTCCGGGGGTTTACGTTGTGGTGTTAGGCTTCAAAATGTGCCACACATTTCAAAGTGAGACAGGTCTGGACTTCAGGCAGGCCAGTCTAGTACCTGCACTCTTTTACTATGAAGCCACGCTGTTTTAACACGTGGCTTGGCATTGTCTTGCTGAAATAAGCAGGGGCGTCCATGATAACGTTGCTTGGATGGCAACATATGTTGCTCCAAAACCTGTATGTACCTTTCAGCATTAATGGTGCCTTCACAGATGTGTAAGTTACCAATGTCTCGGGCACTAATACACCCTTATACCATCACAGATGCTGGCTTTTGAAGTTTGCGCCTATAACAATCCGGATGGTTCTTTTCCTCTTTGGTCCGGAGGACACAACGTCCACAGCTTCCAAAAACAATTTGAAATGTGGACTCGTCAGACCACGGAACACTTTTACACTTTGCATCAATCCATCTTAGATGAGCTCGGGCCCAGCAAAGCCGGCAGCGTTTCTGGGTGTTGTTGATAAATGGCTTTGGCTTTGCATAGTAGAGTTTTAACTTGCACTTACAGATGTAGCAACCAACTGTAGTCACCGACAGTGGTTTTCTGAAGTGTTCATGAGCCCATGTGGTGATATCATTTACACACTGATGTCGCTTGTTGATGCAGTACCGCCTGAGGGATCGAAGGTCCGTAATATCATTGCTTACATGCAGTGATTTCTCCATAAAAGTGGAAAAGGATTTGCAAATCATTGTGTTCTGTTTTTATTTACCATTTACACAACGTGCCAACTTCTCTAGTTTTGGGGTTTGTAAAATGTTTTAACGATGAGCAGTCGGTTAGTATTTCTGTTTGAAACTAAAACAATTGTAAAAATTGTGATTGATAGCCGCACTTTGATTAACTCACAGACAGGTGGTACTGCTCATATACTGTGGAAGCTTTCTAGTTAGCCGGAATGCTAACATGAAAACGAGAGGCATTAACGTCTTTCCCCATTAAGAAACAACAATCTAAACGTATATAAACACATTCGTGTGTGAGCAACTACGATATTGATTGTGTACAGTAAACCTAGAGCAATGGTTGATTTTACGCAATCCTCAATGATCAATAATCAATAAGGCTGCAGCTATCTATTATTTTAGTAAGAGTAACCTAATTGAATAGTTTGTTGATTAATCACACTTCATAGTGTATTAACAAATATTTTCTGCTTCTTTTATTCTAAGAAATGCACATCATCAACTCTGAAGTTGCACTTTTGTGCTGAAACCATGATTTTGTATTTCCATATTTTTCAAAATAAAGGGTACCACAAAAAATGTCATCGTTGGTTTTATTTTGACAGAAAATGTTATGATACGTTTAACAATTACTTTAAATTCCGCACTATAAATTGCTACTGTTTTCCGACATTTTGAACCCTGCGGCTAATTTAGGGTTTTTTCTTTGCTGATGGCCATAATGTAAAGTTTTGTTTGTGCAATGGCGCCACTTTGTGGACGCAGTGTCCTTCCTTTTAGTGCGTTCAACCGGAAGTAGAAGTGCCGTTCAGTCCTCTACCCGTCTGTCGCGTTTCTACTCGTATGGATTCTCCATTCACACTCCAAGCAATGTTTTCAAGTTTTACAATATAACTAAAACAATTCTTACTTCCTAAACCGTCCCATGTGTGATGTCTGTAGGAGTGTTTTCATGCATATTTGTACGTGCTATCGTCATTTAATGAAGCTAGTGCGGTTAGCATTAGCTAATATGCTAACAGGTTTACGAGTGTCTGTGTTAGTATTATTAACATACAATGGCATTCGTTTTGTATTGTTTCAGTTTCACAAATTCCTCAGTAAATTCACCAAAATGTCACTGTGGATTTATTGAGTCTGTTTAGCTGATTGGAGAGCTAGCTTGTGCGGCTTGCGGCTCCATGACGATGACTTCTGTTTTGTTTGATCAGCCGTTGTACTGCCGTGTTACGGACACCGTTTGGAAACAATTAAGGTATTTAAATAAACATTTACAGAATACTTCTGTGTAAATAACTCATTTTACAACATATATATATATGCGACTAATATATGGACAAAAATGTTTTTTGGGTGCAATTTATATACCGGTGCGGTCTATAGTCTGGAAAAAAGGGTATATCTATCCCGAGTTTGTTTACTCTTTCAGTGACAATCCTTCCAAGCTGTTGTTTTGAGCGTTTTGTGGCTTTCAAAAATGGAAGAGTTCCCTCGAGCTCGTCTGGCACAAAACTGCTAATCTGACTTTCTCTCCACCGCCACCGAGCTTTTCAGGGCCTGGCGGGGAGGACCGTATCGCTGCCGTCTGCACGCCCCGCCAGCATCAACGCCGCCGTCAGGGGCCTCTTTAGAAACTGGCCCAGTCGTGCAGCTCACACTCATTCAACAGTTGTGTTTACAAGCGCAGCACGCACACACACACACACACACACACACACACACACACGTCTGTCGACCTAAATGAGCCCTCACAGCAGTCAAGCAGGAGATGGTTGAAAGAGTGGACATATGGAGCCAGGATAACAAATCTGCCTGCTGTGATGACTGCAAACTGTCTTCTTGTCCTGTTGTCATGTTGTCCTCTTGTCATGTTGTTCTCGTCATGTTGTTCTGCTGTTATGTTGTCCTCTTGTCATGTTGTTCTCTTGTCCTGTTGTCATGTTGTCCTCTTGTCATGTTGTCCTATTGTCCTGTCATGTTGTCCTCGTCATGTTGTCATGTTGTCCTCTTGTCATGTTGTCCTGCTGTCATGTTGTCCTGTTGTGATGTTGTCCTGTTGTCTTCTTGTCCTGTTGTCATATTGTCTTCTTGTCTTGTTGTCTTGTTGTCTTCTTGTCCTGTTGTTGTGTTGTCCTGTTGTCTTCTTGTCCTGTTGTCGTGTTGTTCTCTTGTCATGTTGTCTTATTGTCCTGTGATGTTGTCCTCGTCATGTTGTCCTGCTGTCATGTTGTCCTCTTGTCACGTTGTCGTGTTGTCATGTTGTCCTGCTGTCATGTTGTCCTGTTGTGATGTTATCCTGTTGTCTTCTTGTCCTGTTGTCATGTTGTCCTATTGTCTTGTTGTCTTCTTGTCCTGTTGTCGTGTTGTCCTGTTGTCTTCTTGTCCTGTTGTCGTGTTGTCATGAGTTCTTCTTGTCATGTTGTCCTGTTATGTTGTCATGTTGTCTTGTCGTGTTGTCCTGTTGTTTTCTTGTCCTGTTATCTTCTTGTCCTGTTCTCATGTTGTCTTGCCCTGTTGTCCTGTTGTTTTCTTGTTCTGTTGTCTTCTTGTCCTGTTGTCTTGTTGTCCTGTTGTCATGTTGTCCTGTTGTCTTGTTTTCTTCTTGTCATGTTGTCCTGTTGTCATGTTCTCTTCTTGTCCTGTTGTCATTTTGTCTTTTCATGTTGTCGTGTTGTCCTGTTGTCTTTTTGTCCTGTTGTTCTGTTGTCATGTTGTCCTTTTGTCATGTTGTCCAGTTGTCTTGTTGTCCTGTTTTCTTCTTGTCCTGTTGTCCTGTTGTCTTCTTGTCCTGTTGTCGTGTTGTCATGTTTTCCACTTGTCATGTTGTCTTCTTGTCATGTTGTCTTGTCCTGTTGTCTTTTTGTCCTGTTGTCTTTTTGTCCTGTTGTCATATTGTCCTTTTGTTATGTTGTCCTGTTGTCTTCTTGTCCTTTTGTCTTCTTATCCTGTTGTCATGTTTTCTTCTTGTCATGTTGTCTTCTTCTCCTGTTGTCTTCATGTCCTATTGTCTTCTTGTCTTCTTGTCCTGTTGTCCTGTTGTCATGTTGTCCTATTGTCTTGTTGTCTTCTTCTCCTGTTGTCTTCATGTCCTCTTGTCTTCTTGTCCTGTTGTATTCTTGTCCTGTTATTTTCTTGTCTTTTTGTCATGTTGTCGTCTTGTCCTGTTGTCCTCATGTACTGTTGTCCGGTTATGTTTTCCTCTTGTCCTGTTGTCTTGTTGTTTTCTTGTCCTGTTGTCATATTTTCCTCTTGTTATGTTTTCTGCTTGTCATGTTTCTTCTTGTCCTGTTGTTGCTGTCCTGGTGGCAAAGGGCTCTACCTCACGTGTGTGTGTGTGTGTGTGTGTGTGTGTGTGTGTGTGTGTGTGTGTGTGTGTGTGTGTGTGTGTGTGTGTGTGTGTGTGTGTGTGTGTGTGTTTACACAAGTGTGTGTTTCCTACACAAGTGTTTGTTACTAACACGTGTGTGTGTGTTTACACAAGTGTGTGTTTCCTTTTTTGCAATGTGTTGCTGCCTTTAAATTCTAAGTTGATGATTATTTGCAAAATAAAAATTGCTTTTTTCAGTTGGAACATTAAATATCTTGTCTTTGCAGTCTATTCAATTGAATATCGGTTGAAAAGGATTTTCAAATCATTGTATTCTCTTTTTATTTACCATTAACACAACGCGCAAACTTCACTGGTTTTGGTTTTTGTACGAATACTAATACTCATAATAACTATTACTATTACAAACTCTGTTTCCATATGAGTTGGTAAATTGTGTTAGATGTAAATATAAACGGAATACAATGATTTGCAAATCCTTTTCAACCCATATTCAATTGAATGCACTACAAAGACAATATATTTGATGTTCAAACTCATAAACTCATGGCCTTTCCTTTTAACAACACTCAGTAAACGTTTGGGAACTGAGGAGACACATTTTTTAAGCTTCTCAGGTGGAATTCTTTCCCATTCTTGCTTGATGTACAGCTTAAGTTGTTCAACAGTCCGGCGTCTCTGTTGTGGTATTTTAGGCTTCATAAGGCGCCACACATTTTCAATGGGAGACAGGTCTGGACTACAGGCAGGCCAGTCTAGTACCCGCACTCTTTTACTATGAAGCCACGTTGATGTAACACGTGGCTTGGCATTGTCTTGCTGAAATAAGCAGGGGCGTCCATGGTAACGTTGCTTGGATGGCAACATATGTTGCTCCAAAACCTGTATGTACCTTTCAGCATTAATGGCGCCTTCACAGATGTGTAAGTTACCCATGTCTTGGGCACTAATACACCCCCATATCATCACAGATGCTGGCTTTTCAACTTTGCGCCTATAACAATCCGGATGGTTCTTTTCCTTTTTGGTCCGGAGGACACGACGTCCACAGTTTCCAAATTAATTTGAAATGTGGACTCGTCAGACCACAGAACACTTTTCCACTTTGTATCAGTCCATCTTAGGTGAGCTCAGGCCCAGCGGCGTTTCTGGGTGTTGTTGATAAACGGTTTTAACTTGCACTTACAGATGTAGCGACCAACTGTAGTTACTGACAGTGGGTTTCTGAAGTGTTCCTGAGCCCATGTGGTGGTATCTTTTACACATTGATGTCGCTTGTTGATGCAGTACAGCCTGAGGGATCGAAGGTCACGGGTTAAGCTGCTTACGTGCAGTGATTTCTCCAGATTCTCTGAACCCTTTGATGATATTACGGACCGTAGATGGTGAATTTCCCTAAATTCCTTGCAATAGCTGGTTGAGAAAGTTTTTTCTTGAACTGTTCAACAATTTGCTCACGCATTTGTTGACAAAGTGGTGACCCTCGCCCCATCCTCGTTTGTGAATGACTGAGCATTTCATGGAATCTACTTTTATACCCAATCATGGCACCCACCTGTTCCCAATTTGCCTGTTCACCTGTGGGATGTTCCAAATAAGTGTTTAATGAGCATTCCTCAACTTTATCAGTATTTATTGCCACCTTTCCCAACTTCTTTGTCACGTGTTGCTGGCATCAAATTCTAAAGTTAATGATTATTTGCAAAAAAAAATATGTTTATCAGTTTGAACATCAAATATGTTGTCTTTGTAGCATATTCAACTGAATATGGGTTGAAAATGTTTTGCAAATCATTGTATTCGGTGTATATTTACATCTAACACAATTTCCCAACTCATGGAAACAGGGTTTTTACTAATACTAGTTATAATACTAAAAAAACTAGCACTAAAATACTAATACTGATACTAATAACTAGTACTAATATTAATATTAACTTGTACTAATAATAATACTAATAATTAGTACTAATAATAACTAGTACTAATAATAACTAATACTAATATTACAATGAACTAGTACTAATATTAATAATAACTAGTATTAATACTAATAATAACTAATACTAGTATTAATACTACTACAGCAACCAAATGTGCAGGAGCTGAAGTAAACACGCTGGAAAGGTGCCAAATGGCAATCATTACGTCTCAGTTGTACGATAATCAATCAGACGCTGGTTCATGCTCGCCAACACACACACACACACACACACACACACACACACACACACACACACACACACACACACACACACACACACACACACACACACACACACACACACACACACACTCTCTGTTGTTGCTACTGTGGCTTTGGAGTGATGCATTGGATGACTTATTAACCTGGCCTGTGAGTCACATTCCAATCCATGTTTGTCCTTTGCACCGCCTCGGTTTGCAACCTTTTCATCACGTCACTGACACCAGAAGGAACCAAAACACGCGCGTGCTCGTCCGGAGCTCCGTGGTGCGTTCAATTACTTTTCTGTTCATGGCCGTCTACACTTGGTGTGTGTTCATGCCGCAGCGTCTCACAACAGAGGAACAACTTTGCATGGTCCACATTTTTGCTTTTACCTCCGAGTCAGATTCCATACTCTGATTTATCAAGACTGAAACTGTTCTGTGGCCGCTGTTTTGCGTCTTTATTTAGTATGTCTAGAAAAGGGCCATCCTACATATGCCTGTCAACATTTATGGACTGTCAGAAATTTAAAAAAAAATTGGACATATTGTATATTCAGCAATATAATTTTATAATTGTATAGCTGCTGGATGCATTAAGGGTCTGATTAGAACACATTCAGTTGAGTTTTTAAGATGTTTGTTGTCTCATATATATATATATATATATATATATATGTATATATATATATATATATATATATATATATATATATATATATATATATATATATATATATATATAAACTTATTGCAGTATGCTGGGATTTAGTGTTCGCATCTACCAGAACGCTTTTAAAGGTGTTGGTTGTGGTTGTGGCGTTAGTTTATTTCTAACATTCTTACAACATCACATATTTACAGTTTCTTATCCTTCTCATCTCTTTTTAAAATCGCCATGGTATATCACTAATGCTGATCAGTAGCAGTTGTATGGCATATCCAACGTAAATTAGCCTCGAGCTGGCACTCTTTGAAATGTTTTTGAAGCGGTCTTAAGTCTGCCGAACATATCGAAATTTGGTAACATTAATTTTTATATGAATCGATGCCCAGTAGTCCAGACGGACTTCAGTCAGTACATATAAAATTACCGAATGGAGTACCCATCCCTAATCGTAAAGTACCGCAGAACACGTTATATTCCCGTCTTAAAAGACAGCTGAGCGTGTCTTTCAAGCTCAGCACGTTTCTTCTCCAGTGTGTCGTCTCTGTGCTCCGTTTGTCCAACCATCTGTTTGTTGAACCTGCTTTATAGTCCATGTGATCACTCAGCTGCACCAAGGGCCGTGGCTACATGAACATTTATGACCTGCTTGTCTCAAGCAAATAGCAGCGCCAGTCTGACGTCAGGAATCTTGACGTCAGGAATCTTGACGTCAGGAATCTTGACCTCAGGAATCTTGACGTCAGGAATCTTGGCATTAAGAATCTTGGCATCTGGAATCTTGGCATTAGGAATCCTGACATCAGGAATTTTGATATTAGTAATCCTGACTTTAGAAAATCTGGCATCAGGAATCTTGATATCAGGAATCTTGACATCAGGAATCCTGACATCAGGAATCCTGACATCAGGAATCCTGACATCAGGAATCTTGACTTTAGGAATCTTGACATCAGGAATCTTGACATCAGGAATCTTGACATCAGGAATCCTGGCGTCAGGAATCCTGTCATTGAGAATCTTGACATCAGGAATCTTGATATCAGGAATCCTGGCGTCAGGAATCCTGTCATTGAGAATCTTGACATCAGGAATCGTGGCATTAGGAATCTTGACATCTGGAATCTTGGCATTAGGAATCCTGACATCAGGAATTTTGATATTAGTAATCCTGACTTTAGAAAATCTGGCATCAGGAATCTTGACATCAGGAATCTTGACATAAGGAATCTTGACATCAGGAATCCTGACATCAGGAATCTTGACTTTAGGAATCTTGTCATCAGGAATCTTGACATCAGGAATCTTGACATCAGGAATCCTGGCATCAGGAAGCCTGTCATTGAGAATCTTGACATCAGGAATCTTGGCATTAGGAATCTTGACATCTGGAATCTTGGCATTAGGAATCCTGACATCAGGAATTTTGATATTAGGTAATCCCGACTTTAGAAAATCTGGCATCAGGAATCTTGACATCAGGAATCCTGACATCAGGAATCCTGACATCAGGAATCCTGACTTTAGGAATCTTGTCATCAGGAATCTTGACATCAGAAATCTTGACATCAGGAATCTTGACATCAGGAATCCTGGCGTCAGGAATCCTGTCATTGAGAATCTTGACATCAGGAATCCTGGCGTCAGGAATCCTGTCATTGAGAATCTTGACATCGGGAATCCTATCATTGAGAATCTTGACATCAGGAATCCTTGCATAAAGAATCCTGGTATGGCAATAGAAATCCTGGCATCAGGAATTTTGACATCTGGAATCCTGGCATTAAAAATCCTGACATCAGGAATTTTGATATTAGTAATCCTGACTTTAGAAAATCTTGACATCAGGAATCTTCACATCAGGAATCTTGACATCAGGAATCCTGGCGTCAGGAATCCTGTCATTGAGACTCTTGACATCAGGAATCCTGTCATTGAGAATCTTGACATCAGGAATCCTGGCATAAAGAATCCTGGTATCGAGAATCTTGACATCAGGAATCCTGGAATAAAGAATCCTGGCATCGAGAATCTTGACATCAGGAATCCTGGCATCTGGAATCCTGACGTCTGGAATCCTGACGTCTGGAATCCTGACGTCTGGAATCCTGGCGTAGAGAATCCTGGCGTAGAGAATCCTGACATCAGGAATCCGTGCCTCAGGATTCCTGTTGTCAGAAATCCTGGCATATGGAATCTTGACATCAAGAATCCTGGCATCAGGAATCTTGACATCAGGAATCTTGACATCAGGAATCTTGACATCAGGAATCATGGCATAGAGAATCCTGGAGTCAGGCATCCTGGAGTCAGGCATCCTGGAGTCAGGCATCCTGGAGTCAGGCATCCTGACATAGAGAATCTTGACATCAGGAATCCTGGCATCAGGAATCCTGGAGTCAGGCATCCTAGAGTCAGGCATCCTGACGGAGAATCTTGACATCAGGAATCCTGGCGTCAGGAAGCCTGGCATCAGGAATCCTGTCATAGAGAATCACGGCATCTGGAATCTTGACATCAAGAATCCTGGCATTAGGAATTTTGACATCTGGAATCCTGACGTCAAGAATCCTGGCATCAGGAATCCAGACCTGGCGCATAAAGGACGCCGCTAAGGACCCCACAGAGGCTTATTTTTGCCTCCATATTCCAGTTTGATCAATGTCTTCATTCCCAGAAGAATTCAAAAGTTTAAAGCCTGTTGAAAGTCCTGCAATGATCCAGTTTGGTTTGTGGGATCCAGCTTGGATAACATCAGTTTGTGCCTATTCAGGCATCATGGGCAGCGTGGTAATGCAAAGTGTCGGGCTGCTCTTCTTTCTGTCAACAGCCTCCTCTCCCTTTATGTCTTCCTCTTACTTATCCCAGGAGGAGATAGGGCTCAAGTGGAGCAGGCTTTGTTGTTCATTGCTTCATGAGAGAAAAGAGGGTCAACGCTGAACACCATTTCTAAAGAGACATTCATGTTTGGCATCATAACGACAGACCTCATTCTATGAAGGTTGCTGCGCACATAAGTTGTGTCAGCGGTGGTGGAATGTTCCTGCGAAACTTTCAGCACAAACGTTGGTAGAGTGGAAACTCAAACGTTTCAATGGAATCAAATACAGTATATAAACATATACATACACACATATATAAATACATATACATATATACACATATATATATATATACATATATACACATATATAAACATATACATAAATATATATTTATGTATATATATATATATATATATATATATATATATATATACACATACATACATACATACATACATACATACATATATACACATATATTATATCTACATACATTTATACAAACCCCGTTTCCATATGAGTTGGGAAATTGTGTTAGATGTAAATATAAACGGAATACAATGATTTGCAAATTATTTTCAACCCATATTCAGTTGAATATGCTACAAAGACAACATATTTGATGTTCAAACTGATAAACATTTTTTTTTTGCAAATAATCATTAACTTTAGAATTGGATGCCAGCAACACGTGACGAAGAAGTTGGGAAAGGTGGCAATAAATACTGATAAAATTGAGGAATGCTCATCAAACACTTATTTGGAACATCCCACAGGTGAACAGGCAAATTGGGAACAGGTGGGTGCCATGATTGGGTATAAAAGTAGATTCCATGAAATGCTCAGTCATTCACAAACAAGGATGGGGCGAGGGTCACCACTTTGTCAACAAATGCGTGAGCAAATTGTTGAACAGTTTAAGAAAAACCTTTCTCAACCAGCTATTGCAAGGAATTTAGTGATTTCACCATCTGCGGTCCGTAATATCATCAAAGGGTTCAGAGAATCTGGAGAAATCACTGCACGTAAGCAGCTTAACCCGTGACCTTCGATCCCTCAGGCTGTACTGCATCAACAAGCGACATCAGTGTGTAAAGGATATCACCACATGGGCTCAGGAGCACTTCAGAAACCCACTGTCAGTAACTACAGTTGGTTGCTACATCTGTAAGTGCAAGTTAAAACTCTCCTATGCAAGGCGAAAACAGTTTATCAACAACACCCAGAAATGCCGTCGGCTTCGCTGGGCCTGAGCTCATCTAAGATGGACTGATACAAAGTGGAAAAGTGTTCTGTGGTCTGACGAGTCCACGTTTCAAATTAATTTTGGAAACTGTGGACGTCGTGTCCCCCGGACCAAAGAGGAAAAGAACCATCTGGATTGTTATAGGCGCAAAGTTGAAAAGCCAACATCTGTGATGGTATGGGAGTGTATTAGTGCCCAAGACATGGGTAACTTACACATCTGTGAAGGCGCCATTAATGCTGAAACATACAGGTTTTGGAGCAACATATGTTGCCATTCAAGCAATGGACGCCCCTGCTTATTTCAGCAAGACAATGCCAAGCCACGTGTTACATCAACGTGGCTTCATAGTAAAAGAGTGCGGGTACTAGACTGGCCTGCCTGTAGTCCAGACCTGTCTCCCATTGAAAATGTGTGGCGCATTATGAAGCCTAAAATACCACAACTTTTTTTGAAAAGCATTTACAATATGGCCGTCAGCGGAAAAAAATCCAAGGATTCAAAGCGTAGTCAAAAAAAGTAGTGGCTCATATAGTCCGGAATTTACGATATATTAAAGCATAAATCCAGGTTTGTACAATTGAACACATTTTTAATTGTGCAAAGTGAGAGTTTCTAATAAAGTAGAGCACTACCCACAGGTAGACAGGTGCTTGCTTGGAGTTGTGTTTAGGGTCTTCCTTGTGTTGGAAAACTGCTTCTGAAAGTAGGGATCGTGCCCTTCTTCACAGAAAACATGTTTTAGTCAAAGAACCACAACTTCAATTACTTGCAGCACTTGCGCACACCCAAACCGTGACACAGTCCTTATAGCTGAAACTATAATGTATGCAGACTCCATTTGGTGACAAACTATACATGGTAACACCACTTTACAAATAACAGGTTTTGGGTTGGTTGGATTACTTTTTTTTTTTTTTGCACCATGACTAGGGAAGGTTGTTCGCACTGGGTAAATTTTAGAGCATACGTGAAGGTCATTGACCTGAATTACTCACATAGTCCACTAGATGGCAATGTAGTAGAAGCAATAGTGTAATAGAATTGTTAGACTAATACAATGAATGCAATCTCCCTGTGGGTAAAATTCCTTATTGACGTCTCGTTGGCCGCACTTGGCACGCCCGGCCGTAGTTTGAACACCCCTGGGCTACATGATATTTTGGGCCGTTAAAAAAACAATGCATAACCAAACGAAAACAAAACAAAGCATAGATTTAGCGAACGGTTCCAGCTCTAAGAAAGATGGCGTCTCAGCGTCTGACACACTTTGGAATGTTGCAATGGAAGACAACAAGTACCATGTGATCAAAGACACGACAATCATCACGCAGAGAAAAGAGTTGGAGTTGTTCCCTTTGACATCATGACAGTTTACTGCAGCCAGTGCGTGTGTGTGTGTGCGTGTGTGTGTGTGTGTGTGTGCGCGCATGTGTGTGTGTGCACCATGCCGCAGTGCTGCATTGCAAAAAGATCCCCTGTAGGGCGTGGGATCAAGGAATCAACTAATTGGTCTCACTGCAGCGTCTTCCTCTTCTATTCTTCAACTTCATTGCACACACAAACACACACACACACACACACACATCCTCAGAACGTCTGATTTGTGTTGCAAGCGTGCCCCAAGAACTCTTGCCCTTATTATTTCGCTGGCTTGCCAGATGGAGCCGAGAATGCGGAGTACGAGTGACTGAAGGTTCGATAACGAAAATTCAATATAAGATATTTATGCCATTATATCGATTCCCAAGTCAAAAGATCGACACTTTTGATACTTGAGTTCATTCTCGGCTTTTTTGCCGATATTCCGATATTGTCCAACTCTTAATTACAGATTCCGATATCAACCGATACCGATATATACAGTCGTGGAATTAACACATTATTATGCCTAATTTTGTTGTGATAATAATAATAATAATAATAACTGGGATTTATATAGCGCTTTTCTAAGTACCCAAAGTCGCTTTACATGTAGAACCCATCATTCATTCACACCTGGTGGTGGTAAGCTACTTTCATAGCCACAGCTGCCCTGGGGTAGACTGACGGAAGCGTGGCTGCAATTTGCGCCAACGGCCCCTCCGACCACCACCTATCATTCATCATTCAATTCACCGGTGTGAGTGGCACCGGGGGCAAAGGGTGAAGTGTCGCGCCCAAGGACACAACGGCAGCGATTTTTTGGATGGTAAGAGGCGGGGAGCGAACCTGCAACCCTCAGGTTTCTGGCACGGTTGCTCTACCCACTACGCCATGCCGCCCCGCTGGATGCTTTAAACAATGTAACAAGGTTTTCGAAAATAAATCAACTCAAACTATGGAAAAAAATGCTAACATGGCACTGCCATATTTATTATTGAAGTCACAAAGTGCATTTTTTTTTTTTAACATGCCTCAAAACAGCAGCTTGGAATTTGGTACATGCTCTCTTTGAGAGAGCATGAGGAGGTTGAGGTAGCGGGGGGTGTATATTTTAGCGTCCCGGAAGAGTTAGTGCTGCAAGGGGTTCTGGGTATTTGTTCTGTTGTGTTTATGTTGTGTTACGGTGCGGATGTTCTCCCGAAATGTGTTTGTCATTCTTGTTTGGAGTGGGTTCACAGTGTGGCGCATATTTGTAACAGTGTTAAAGTTGTTAATACAGTGTGACCTGTATGGCTGTTGATCAATTATGCATTGCATTCACTTGTGTGTGTGAAAAGCCGTAGGTATTATGTGATTGGACCGGCACGCAAAGGCAGTGCCTTTAAGGTTTATTGGCGCTCTGTACTTCTCCCTACATCCGTGTACCAATACGTACAGCGGCGTTTTGAAAAGTCATTAATTTTACTTTTTGAAAACGAAATCGATAATTTCCAAAACGATACTGATAATTTCCGATATTAATTTTAAAGCATTTATCGGTCGATAATATCGGCAGCCCGATATTATCGGACATCTCTACTTGAGTTATTTGAGGTATCATTAACAGTAACAGAGTGTACCAAAGTAACTAAACTTGTGAATGAGGCGATGTTTCAATGTGGGATGATTTTGTTTCACGTTAAAAAGTTTATGTAACTAAATTACAGTTGTTGATAATACAGTTATTTTAATGCTTTTTTTTTAATGGTTTGAAACACCATTTTCATGTACTTTGTATGATTTTGTCCTGTTTTTCAGTTGTGTTAGTTTGTCTATACATGCCACTACCTTAATAAACTTCAGAGTTTGAAATGAAGAAATATCTCTGTCTTGTATTATTTACATCATGAGTGTTCAAAATATGGCCCACCGGCGTCTTCAAATTGGCCCGTGAGACGCCAGGAGTCCAATAAGCAATTTGGCCGGGCCTTCTCTTATAATATACCAATAGTCAGCAGTCGTATAGCTGCCATTTTGTCGCCATCTGGTGGCCAACAAAAGTAACTTCAATCAGTGGCCATTAATTGTACATCAATGCGAAACAATGCACATCATTCACTTATATGACCCAATACAAACAACCTTCCCTAGTCATGGTGCAAAAAAATAAAATAAAATCATTCGTCACACTTGGTCACACATGACACATTTTTTAATTCCAATGCGGCCCCCCAGTCAAAAAGCAAATATTCACAGCATGTACCTATAGGGCCCAATACAAGCAACCTTCCCTAGTCACGGTGCAAGAAAAGAAAAATCAACCACCACAATTATTCCTCACACATGATCACACATAACACAACCTGCTCATTGAACTTTGTGGATAATATTTTTTTTTAAAAACATCCTATCAGCATAAAAAAAATCTAAACTACACACACTTGAAACCATTACAAAGCATGGTGGGAAAAATGCAAAACACTCTCCACACTTACCCATGTTTGGTGCATTATAGCTGCTTGATATTTCTGACTGATTAAAAAACTTTAGGGAAGTCATCACGGAAGTAAACAAGGTAGGAGTTGAATTTTGACTTACTTTTAATAACTAATTATAATAATTATTAATTATATATCCATTATTTTATTACAATAGTATATTTATGTAACTTTGCATGCTGTCGGCGTTCGGGCTCCGGCCAAATGTTTTAATTCCAATGCGGCCCCCAAGTCAAAAACTTATGTGCACAGCAATTACCTATATCAGTGGTCCCCAACCACCGGGCCGCGATCGATTGGTACCGGGCCGCACAAGAAAAAAATATATAAATAAATAAATGTTTTTTATTTTTTATTATTAAATTAACATAAAAAACACAATATATACAATATATATCAATATAGATCAAAACAGTCTGCAGGGATACAGTCCGTAAGCACACGTGATTTTTTTCTTTATGGGACAAATTTTCAAGCGTTGACCAGTCTGCAGCTACAAAAAGGTTGGGGACCACTGACCTATATGACCCAAGACAAGCAACCTTCCCTAGTCATGGTGCAGGAAAAAAATAAAAATTACCACCACAATAATTCAACATACATGGTCACACATAACACAACCTGCTCATTGAACTTTGTTGGTATTATTTAAAAAAAAACATCCAATCAGCATAAAAAAATCTAACCTATAGGAGTTTAATTCTGACTTACTTTTAATAACCAATTATAATAATTATTAATTATATATTCATTATATTATTATAATAATATACATATGTAACTTTGCATGCAGTTGCCGTTCGGCCCCCGGCCAAATGTTTTAATTCCAATGCGGCCCCGACAGTCCAAAAAAATATATGCACAGCATTCACCTATATGACCCAAGACAAGCAACCTTCCCTAGTCATGGTGCAGGAAAAAAATAAAAATTACCACCACAATAATTCAACACACATGGTCACACATAACACAACCTGCTCATTGAACTTTGTGGGTATTATTTAAAAAAAAACATCCAATCAGCATAAAAAAATCTAACCTATAGGAGTTTGATTTTGACTTACTTTTAATAACCAATTATAATAATTATTAATTATATATTCATTATATTATTATAATAATATACATATGTAACTTTGCATGCAGTTGGCGTTCGGCCCCCGGCATACTTGCCAACCTTGAGACCTCCAATTTCGGGAGGTGGGGGTGTGGGGTGTGGAGGGTGTGGTCGGGGTGGCGCGGGGCGTGGTTAAGAAGGGAGGAGTATATTGACAGCTAGAATTCACCAAGTCAAGTGTTTCATACATATATATATATATATATATATATATATATATATATATATATATACATCCTGAGAATATGCAAACAAAATTGTGTTTCGATAATTGATACTTCAAACTTGCATAAATAAATATTAAGGAATATAACATAACTTGGCTTCTGAGAGCTTCAAAATGTAATGAATACAATGCTAAAGTTGTTGATAAACAAGCAATTATTTTAATAATTAAATATGGTCATTTTAAATGAATTATTATGATAATTTAAAATTAATTATTTCAAATATGTTTATTTTAATGTATAATTCTATGGCTGGATGTAATAAGGAGTCAGGAAAAAACACAAATAAACAATTAATTTTGATGTTTTTAGCAAAATATAGTAAAAATGTATTTAGTTTTTTGTTTTTTTTAATTAATAAATATATTTATTTTTAGGTAAGATAAACATAATAATACAATTTATCTCTAGTCTGGATGATTTAGTTCTTGTCACCCTGTTGTGAAAAAAGGTTGTCCTCACTCAGGTCCGCGTGGAGCTGGAGGGGGCGTGGCCTCCAGCTCCGGCTGAAAAATCGGGAGACTTTCGGGAGAATATTTGTCCCGGGAGGTTTTCGGGTGACGCGCTGAATTTCGGGAGTCTCCCTGAAAATTCGGGAGGGTTGGCAAGTATGGCCCCCGGCCAAATGTTTTAATTAAAACAATAAAAAATATATGCACAGCATTCACCTATATGACCCAAGACAAGCAACCTTCCCTAGTCATAGTGCAGGAAAAAAAAAAAAATTAACCACCACAGTAATTCAACACACATTTTTTAATTCCAATGCGGCCCCCCCAGTCAAAAAGTATTGGATATCAGCCTAAAATGTGCTCGAGATCGGATTGTGAAGAAACTCGGCGGTATCGCACATCACTAGCGAGCACGGCAGCCTTCTCAAACCTGCCTGCTGAAACCTGAAGCCTGTAGAAAGAGAACACCTTTTCAGCAAGTGGAAATGGATAGCGTGTGGTAGCCGGGCAGCAGGGTGCCATGTTTTCATCCATCATGTTGTCCTCCACAGCAGCGGGGGGGGTACCGCCATCTTTCCATCAGCTGCAAGTGCCATAACAAACCTCCTCTTTCACGCTGGAAAAACAAGCCGACCTAGAAACTCCCCTCGAAACCAACAAACGAGTGTGGCGGGTTTCAGGAGCACGCACAAAGCTGTCAGGGTGAACAGGTGTGCCTCCTTTCTGGATTTGAACGTAAAGTATGACGTGAGCACACAAAAACAACGGCACACTTCTACACTCTCTTCCCAATTGAAAACGTACTCTCACTATCGTCCATATATGGTCAATGCTAATGAGCTCATGAATATGGAGATCATTTAAAAGGTTTTGCCTCCAAGGGCCAAAGGGCCAGGGGCCAAACACAGCGTGAAACACAAACAGCCTTGACGTAAATAATAATAGACCAGTTAGCCTTATCAATGATTGTGTTGTCTTTAGGCTTGTTCCGATACAATACCAATATCTGTTTGATACGATATCAGCAGGAATCATGCATACTCGTATTATTTATTTAGTAGTGTGGAATGTTGGAAAAGGTGTGATCAAGTGAAATTAGTCAAACAGAGAACACTAACATAGCTATTATTAACCACCTAGAATGGACTTTTGCTATCTTTAAGTTGAAGTGGAGCATTAATTGTTTTATGGTGTAATAAAACAACTGGAAATATGTGATACACTACATTGTATCGTATGCATGTCGAAATAAACTGAACTGAACTGACATAATAATAATAAAACAATAACAATAATTCATTAAGTTCATGATGCGGATACGTTTGTTACTAGATGCTTTGTAATACGCTTCTGACTTGGAGACTTTGTATGTGTAAGTAACATGCAACTATAATTATTTGATACTTGTTTGTATTGACAAATATTGTTCAATGATTATTACCTGTGTCTTGCTTGTGTGCTATTGTGTGCTTAGCTGTTGTGTAGCTGCTAGATCCTTGTAGCCTACAGCCTAGCATGTTTACCTTTTCTAAATGACTTTAGTGTGTGTTTATTTGAGGATATTTAGATGTTAACTGTCTGTCCAGCTTTGCACAATATCGCACATGACATTACAAACAAGTAAACACTCTGCAGGACTGCTTGTATCACACATGATATCACACACAAGTAAGCATGCAGCAGGACTGCTCGTATCGCACATGATATCACACGCACGTAAACACTCTGCAGGACTGCTTGTATCGCACATGATATCACACACAAGTAAACACGCTGCAGGACTGCTCGTATCGCACATGATATCACACACAAGTAAACACTCTGCAGGACTGCTCGTATCGCACATGATATCACACACAAGTAAACACTCTGCAGGACTGCTCGTATCGCACATGATATCACACACAAGTATATACAATACACAAGTATATACAATACACCCCCATACCATCACAGATGCTGGCTTTTCAACTTTGCGCCTTTAACAATCCGGATAGTTCTTTTCCTCTTTGGTCCGGAGGACACGACGTCCACAGTTTCCAAAAACAATTTGAAATGTGGACTCGTCAGACCACAGAACACTTTTCCACTTTGTATCAATCCATCATAGATGAGCTCAGGCCCAGCGAAGCCGACAGCGTTTCTGGGTGTTGTTGATAAACGGTTTTCGCCTTGCATAGGAGAGTTTTAACTTGCACTTACAGATGTAGCGACCAACTGTAGTTACTGACAGTGGGTTTTTGAAGTGTTCTTGAGCCCATGTGGTTATATCCTTTACACATTGATGTCGCTTGTAGATGCAGTACAGCCTGAGGGATCGAAGGTCACGGGCTTAGCTGCTTACGTGCAGTGATTTCTCCAGATTCTCTGAACACTTTGATGATATTACGGACCGTAGATGGTGAAATCCCTACATTCCTTGCAATAGCTGGTTGAGAAAGGTTTTTCTTAAACTGTTCAACAATTTGCTCACGTATTTGTTGACAAAGTGGTGACCCTCGCCCCATCCTTGTTTGTGAATGACTGAGCATTTCATGGAATTAGATTCCATCTAATTTTATACCCAAGCATGGCACCCACCTGTTCCCAATTTGCCTGTTCACCTGGGATGTTCCAAATAAGTGTTTGATGAGCATTCCTCAACTTTATCAGTATTCTTTGCCACCTTTCCCAACTTCTTTGTCACGTGTTGCTGGCATCAAATTCTAAAGTTAATGATTATTTGCAAAAAAAAAAAAGGTTATCAGTTTGAACATCAAATATGTTGTCTTTGTAGCATATTCAACTGAATATGGGTTGAAAATGATTTGCAAATCATTGTATTCCGTTTATATTTACATCTAACACAATTTCCCAACTCATATGGAAACGGGGTTTGTAACTCATTTCACACTATATACTGTATATCTGTGGCTTATAGTCCAGCGCGACTAATATAAGGAACAGTAGGCCCTTCTGTTTTGTTTGATCGGCCATTGTACTGCCGTGTTACAGACACTGTTTGGAAACATTTAAGGTATGTAAATTAACATTTACACAATGTTTATGTATATATAACACGTTTCACAACATATATATCTGCGGCTTATAGTCCAGTGCGACTAATAAAAGGAAAAAATATTCCTTTCTGTTTTGTTTGATCATCCGTTTTACTGCCGTGTTACAGACACCGTTTGTAACCATTTCAGGTATGTAAATAAACAAGTATAGAATATTTATGTGTGAATTACTCATTTCACAACATATATATCTGTGGCTTATAGTCCAGTGCGACTAATATAAGGAACAATAGGCCTTTCTGTTTTGTTTGATCAGCCGTTTTACTGCCGTGTTACAGACACTGTTTGGAACCATTTCAGGTATGTAAATAAACAGTTACAGAATATTTATGTGTAAATAACTCATTTCACAACATATATATCTGTGGCTTATAGTCCAGTGCGACTAATATAAGGAACAATATGCCTTTCTGTTTTGTTTGATCCGCCGTTTTACTGCCGTGTTACAGACACCGTTTAGAAACATTTAAGGTATGTAAATAAACATTTACAGAATATTTCTGTGTATATAACTAATTTCACAATGTATATATCTGCGGCTTATAGTCCAGTGCGACTAATATAAGGAAACAATATTCCCGTCTGTTTTGTTTGATCAGCCGTTTTACTGCCGTGTTACAGACACCGTTTGGAACTATTTCAGGTATGTAAATAAACAGTTACAGAATATTTATGTGTAAAAAATTCATTTCACAACATATATATCTGTGGCTTATAGTCCAGTGCGACTAATATAAGGAACAATGTGCCTTTCTGTTTTGTTTGATCGGCCGTTTTACTGCCGTGTTACAGACACCGTTTGGAATCATTTCAGGTATGTAAATAAACAGTTACAGAATATTTATGTGTAAATAACTCATTTCACAACATATATATCTGCGACTTATAGTCCAGTGCGACTAATGTAGGGAAACACAATTCCCTCAAAGTTAGTGGGTGCGGCTTGTCTTCCGGTGCGCTCTTTAATCCGGAAAATACGGTAAATAAGTGTACCCTCCAGGCAAGGTGGTTACTGGTTAACATTGAGGAAAAGTTGCATCTTGCGAAGAATGCTTTAAACCTTCAACCACAACAATATTGTAGATATTCTGTCCAGCTCTTGATTTGTGACACGTTGTTTTCTGGTGTGTAGTATAAATGTTACACAACAATTCAGTCACAAACACTCTGCCACAAGGACGTCTGATTGTGTCCCCGGCTGAGCTGAGGACCGCCAGACAGACCGAGGGAAGAAGAGCAAAAGAAGCAGATTAGGAAGGGAACAAGTCTGCACTAAGCCCTCCGTCTTGTCTGGGAGGAGATGAGCCATGCTTTGTTAGTAAATGAAGTCGTTAATAGCGATACTCGATGATGGACAGTTGTAGATAATGGAGCGTTAGAAATGTCACAATGTTGATTAGTGTCACTCGGGTACCTGGCAGTCTATTTCCTACCCTGTCATTACGATAGAGAACACACATCAACGCTGATGTTCCAATTGATATCACTTTTTTAACTGCCGCTTACGAGGGTATTTATTAGTACATAGGCTGCAGCGATCAAATGTATTAGTCATCCGATATTCTCCTGAAAATTCCTTTGTATTTGATCAAATAAAATATATATAATGTAATATAATAGACTTTATTTAAAAAAGCAGGCTCAGTTTCAGACCAGAACAAAATCCCGGCAACAATAAGCACATATTTACGAGAGACGGGAGGGTGGTATCCGGCCCGAAGCTGCAGCCGCCAGGGCGCTACTACCGGTACTTAGTCCGTCATACAGCGGGGCGTGAGATAGTGTGTGAGGTGTATGTGCGCATATCCGTGCAGTAGTAGTAGTAGTCTACGGGTGCGTATTTTGTCCATAAGCCTGGGAGTTGCTTTGTTCAGCGTCACGTCATTTGTGGTATTTGCGCCACACATTTTCAATGGGAGACAGGTCTGGACTACAGGCAGGCCAGTCTAGTACCCGCACTCTTTTAATATGAAGCCACGTTAATGTAGCACGTGGCTTGGCATTGTCTTGCTGAAATAAGCAGGGGCGTCCATGGTAATGTTGCTTGGATGGCAACATATGTTGCTCCAAAACCTGTATGTACCTTTCAGCATTAATGGCGCCTTCACAGATGTGTAAGTTACCCATGTCTTGGTCACTAATACACCCCCATACCATCACAGATGCTGGCTTTTCAACTTTGCGCCTATAACAATCCGGATGGTTCTTTTCCTTTTTGGTCCGGAGGACAAGACGCCCACAGTTTCCAAAAACTATTTGAAATGTGGACTCGTCAGACCACAGAACACTTTTCCATTTTGTATCAGTCCACCTTGGATGAGCTCAGGCCCAGCGAAGCCGACAACGTTTCTGGGTGTTGTTGATAAACGGTTTTCGCCTTGCATGGGAGAGTTTTAACTTGCACTTACAGATGTAGCGACCAACTGTAGTTACTGACAGTGGGTTTCTGAAGTGTTCCTGAGCCCATGTGGTGATATCCTTTACACACTGGTGTCGCTTGTTGATGCAGTACAGCCTGAGGGATCGAAGGTCACGGGCTTAGCTGCTTACGTGCAGTGATTTCCCCAGATTCTCTGAACCCTTTGATGATATTAGAGGACCGCAGATGGTGAAATCCCTAAATTCCTTGCAAAAGCTCGTTGAGAAAGGTTTTTCTTAAACTGTTCAACAATTTGCTCACGCATTTGTTGACAAAGTGGTGACCCTCGCCCCATCCTTGTTTGTGAATGACTGAGCATTTCATGGAATCTACTTTTATACCCAATCATGGCACCCATCTGTTCCCAATTTGCCTGTTCACCTGTGGGATGTTCCAAATAAGTGTTTGATAAGCATTCCTCAACTTTATCAGTATTTATTGCCACCTTTCCCAACTTCTTTGTCACATGTTGCTGGCATCAAATTCTAAAGTTAATGATTATTTGCAAAAAAAAAAAAAATGTTTATCAGTTTGAACATCAAATATTTGTAGCATATTCAATTGAATATGGGTTGAAAATGATTTGCAAATCATTGTATTCCGTTTATATTTACATCTAACACAATTTCCCAACTCATATGGAAACGGGGTTTTGTATTAAAAAATAATTCATAGAAATAAATTATTGGTATTAGTATCAGTTTGCAATTAAATATGATTGGGGGGCAGGGGGGGGGTTGATTTTTTCCCTCATTTTGCAAGAGAGACAAAATTCTGTTTGCTATAACTGGTTTTGGGATTAGCCTGATTATTGTGTCTGACAGTCGGAGTAGATTCCCCGCGACTGGCCAGGCGTGAATAATGCATGTGATGTTTCAGGTCATGTGAATGACGCATGTGATGCTTAACGTCACATGCTTTGCATCGCATTGGAGCCTCGTCGGTGCCAGGACCTACTAGCAACGCCTTGTTCGCGAAAACATACAATGGTGAAGAACTGTTTGTTAGTCACGTGCAAGTCCAGCATCGCTGCAAACAACAACACGACGACACAAACAACTTACACGTGGACTATAGAGCGCACCTGTATATAAGCCACACCCACTAAATTTTAGAAGAAATTATTTGTCCATATTTTAGCAGATATATACTTTGTAAAATGAGTTATTTACACATAAATATTCTGTAAATGTTTATTTCTGTAGCACAGCAGTAAAACAGCTGATCGAACAAAACAGAAGTCTCTGAAATTCTCCAATCAGCTAAACAGACTCAATAACTCCACGATGACGTTTTGGCGAGTTTACTGAGGAATTTGTGAAAGTGAAACAATAGAAAACGAATGCCATTGTAAGTTAATAATACCAACACAGACACTCGTAAACGTGTTAGCCTATGGGCTAATGCTAACGACGCAAAATCGATTAGATTATGAGCGTTTGCAAGCTTCAAAGTGCGTTACAAAGAAATGAAAGAATATTTCAGTGTCACGAGTTGAAATAAATAATGAACAACCAAAGCACAGCATAAAGAATTGTTGCAATCATAAAGTGGAAGATGACAATGTGTTCAATAAAACGTTCGATATTTTGTTTTCTTCTTGGTGGGAAGAAAGAGGGAAGTATGGAAGCAAGGTTAGTTGCACAAACAAAGGCACTCGCTGTCTGGTAACCGAGCCACGCAGGAAGCGATCAGCCAATCGGGTGACAATATCAACTATGAATTTTGGCTGATTCTTTGCATGGAGTGAGAAGAGAAAGCCAAAATGAAGAAATTGTGGATAAAAGAGGAAAAGTCACCTGGACAGGTTTTTGGATGTTTTGAATATTTTGTTGACATTGTTTGTGTTGACATTTTCTTTCTGCCTTGGTAGCTGAGGGATTATAATCACAGGAAGTTACATTTCAAATAAAATATATTTTTCTCCTGCTCCTTATTTCCCATAGGTCATAAAATATGTCAATAATTATTGATATCGACTGATACAATAAAAATATTTTAACAATTACTGCACAACAAACATTCCTTTCCATAGTTAAACCGGAATAACAGGGCAAATTAATGTTACACAGCCGCTATTTCCTCGCACTAAACCTGTAGAAAATAGTTCTTCTCGGGTTTCTCTGTGTTTACATTTTCACACTTTGCACTATTTTCTTACACTTTATGAAGCATTTCTTACATATTCATGATTTTTAAGAGTTTATTGTTAAGTGTTCAATGTGATTTTACTATTTTGTTTACATTGTTTGTGTTGACATTTCCTTTCTGCCTTGGTAGCTGAGGGATTATAATCACAGGAAATTACATTTTTAATAAAATATATTTTTCTCCTGCTCCTTGATTTCCATAGGTCATAAAAAAATTCAATAATTATTGATATCGACCGATATATTAGTAATATTTAAACAATTACTGCAAAACAACATTTCCCTTTCTTAGTTAAATAAGACTAAAAGGGCAAATTAATGTTACACAGCCGTTCTTTCCTGGCACTAAACCTGCAGAAAATAATTCTTCTCAGGTTTCTCCATGTTTACATTTTCACACTTTGCACTATTTTCTTACACTTTATGAAGCTTTTTTTTTTTTACATATTCCTTCATTTAAAGAGCTTATTGTTAAGTGTTCAATGTGATTTTACTATTTTGTTTACGTTGTTTGTGTTGACATTTCCTTTCTGCCTTGATAGCTGAGGGATTATAATCACAGGAAATTACATTTTTAATAAAATATATTTTTCTCCTGCTCCTTGATTTCCATAGGTCATAAAAAATTTCAATAATTATTGATATCGACCGATACATTAATAATATTTAAACAATTACTGCAAAACAAAAATCGACCGATATATGAATAATGTATAAACAATTACTGCAAAGGAACATTTCCCTTCCATAGTTAAATACGATTAACAGGGCAAATTAATGTTACACAGCCGTTATTTTCCTAGCACTAAACCTGTAGAAGGTAGTTCTTTTCAGGTTTCTCTATGTTTACATTTTCACACTTTGCACTATTTTCTTACACTTTATGAAGCATTTCTTACATAGTCCTTCATTTAAAGAGCTTATTGTTAAGTGTTCAATGTGATTTTACTATTTTGTTTACGTTGTTTGTGTTGACATTTCCTTTCTGCCTTGATAGCTGAGGGATTATAATCACAGGAAATTACATTTCTAATAAAATATATTTTTCTCCTGCTCCTTGATTTCCATAGGTCATAAAAAATGTCAATAATTATTGATATCGACCGATATATTAATAATATTTAAACAATTACTGCTAAACAAAACATTTCCCTTCCATAGTTAAATAAGATTAACAGGGCAAATTAATGTTACACAGCCGTTATTTTCCTAGCACTAAGCCTGTAGAAGATAGTTCTTCTCAGGTTTCTCTATGTTTACATTTTCACACTTTGCACTATTTTCTTGCACTTTATGAAGCATTTCTTACATATTCATGATTTTAAAGAGCTTATTGTTAAGTGTTCAATGTGATTTTACCTTTTTGTTGACATTGTTTGTGTTGACATTTCCTTTCTCCCTTGGTACCTGAGGGATTATAATCACAGGAAATTACAGTTTTAATAAAATATATTTTTCTCCTGCTCCTTGATTTCCATACGTCATAAAAAATGTCAATTATTGATATCGACCAATACATTAATAATACTTTAACAATTACTGCTAAACAAAAAATCGACCAATATATGAATAATGTAGAAACAATTATAAATGATAAATGATAAATGGGTTGTACTTGTATAGCGCTTTTCTACCTTCAAGGTACTCAAAGCGCTTTGACACTACTTCCACATTTACCCATTCACACACACATTCACACACTGATGGAGGGAGCTGCCATGCAAGGCGCTAACCAGCACCCATCAGGAGCAAGGGTGAAGTGTCTTGCTCAGGACACAACGGACATGACGAGGTTGGTACTAGGTGGGGATTGAACCAGGGACCCTCGGGTCGCGCACGGCCACTCTTCCACTGCGCCACGCCGTCCCAATTACTGCAAAGCAACATTGTCCTTCCATAGTTAAATAAGATTAACAGGGCAAATTAATGTTACACAGACGTTATTTTCCTAGCACTAAGCCTGTAGAAGATAGTTCTTCTCAGGTTTCTCTATGTTTACATTTTCACACTTTGCATTATTTTCTTACACTTTATGAAGCATTTCTTACATATTCCTTCATTTACAGAGCTTATTGTTAAGTGTTCAATGTGATTTTACCATTTTGTGTACATTGTTTGTGTTGACATTTCCTTTCTGCCTTGGTATCTGAGGGATTATAATCCCAGATAGTTACAGGTTCACAATAGCTCATAAAAAAAAAATCAATAATTATCGATTTCAACTGATATAAAACGCTGATATCCTGATACAGTTTTAATCCATCTTGCTCAGCCTTATTTGTTCCACATTCCCTTAAAACAAACACGTCTTTATGATTTCATAGTGTGAAGAAATACATAAACGAGGCGAGGTGTCCCGCGAGCTCCACAAATATAATCATTTCATGGCCACCATTCTTCTTATCACAAGCCGGTTATCACGCTCATGATACAATGTTGGATTATTGGATATGTTGCGTTAAACGTAGCACAAGCCAATTTGTGTGTGTCCCTGAGGGGAGCTTGGACTCATGCGATCATTCATTTGCAGTCATTACTCAGCTGCAAGAAACACTCTCAGGGGAGAGAGAGGGCATTGAGAGGTGTGCTAATGGAGCCATTGTTCTCCTGGTGTTCTCCGCATTTACACTTCACGGTGAAAGAAGGCACTGCAGAGGTGTGTGCGTGTGTGCGTGTGTGTGTGTGTGTGTGTGTGTGTGTGTGTGTGTGTGTGTGTGTGTGTGTGTGTGTGTGTACTCGGGGACAACTTGAGGGTTTGTCAGGTGAACTTCTGGAATCCGGCTGAGGCATTGTGAACACACACACACACACACACTTTGTATCGTGGACTGAGCGTACCATGTAGTCATTGTGAACTCTGGATTAGCGTGTGTGTGTGTGTGTATTTGTTAGGATTGTTGTCTGCACGCTCCAAGTGTGACTCGGGTGTGAAGTTCACGTTGTGCACGCTCTCTGCTCACCGTCCGTTTGCGTCTCTTATCTCGCTGCTTCATTTGTCTGCTGACTTACACAATAAAAGGACACACACCCTCGCTTTATCGCACTACAACAGGTGTGTGCAGGTGTGCCATCCTTATTCTGAGGTTGCACAATGTTTTGTTTTTCAAGCCGATCTCGATGGAGGCAACTTCCTGCCTCTCCAAACCGATACCAATAACGTATTTAGATCTATTATCGAAGTACCCTTATCACTTTTTGTTCGGGCTGTCAAACGATTCAAATCTTTAAAGGGGAACATTATCACCAGACCTATGTAAGCGTCAATATATACCTTGATGTTGCAGAAAAAAGACCATATATTTTTTTAACCGATTTCCGAACTCCAAATGGGTGAATTTTGGCGAATTAAACGCCTTTCTAATATACGTCGCATCGGGAAGCAATCCGCCATTTTCTCAAACACCGAGTCAAATCAGCTCGGTTATTTTCCGTTTTTTCGACTGTTTTCCGTACCTTGGAGACATCATGCCTCGTCGGTGTGTTGTCGGAGGGTGTAACAACACGAACAGGGACGGATTCAAGTTGCACCAGTGGCCCAAAGATGCGAAAGTGGCAAGAAATTGGACGATTGTTCCGCACACTTTACCGACGAAAGCTATGCTACGACAGAGATGGCAAGAATGTGTGGATATCCTGCGACACTCAAAGCAGATGCATTTCCAACGATAAAGTCAAAGAAATGTGCCGCCAGACCCCCATTGAATCTGCCGGAGTGTGTGAGCAATTCAGGGACAAATGACCTCAGTAGCACGGCAAGCAATGGCGGCAGTTTGTTCCCGCAGACGAGCGAGCTAAACCCCCTTGATGTCTTGGCTCACACCGTCCCGAAGATGATCAAGAGAAGAATATCGACCTTAGCTTCCCTGGCCTGCTGACATGAGGGTATGTCTACAGAATATATTAATTGATGAAAATTGGGCTGTCTGCACTCTCAAAGTGCATGTTGTTGCCAAATGTATTTCATATGCTGTAAACCTAGTTCATAGTTGTCAGTTTCCTTTAATGCCAAACAAACACATACCAATCGTTGGTTAGAAGGCGATCGCCGAATTCGTCCTCGCTTTCTCCCGTGTCGCTGGCTGTCGTGTCGTTTTCGTCGGTTTCGCTTGCATACGGTTCAAACCGATATGGCTCAATAGCTTCAGTTTCTTCTTCAATTTCGTTTTCGCTACCTGCCTCCACACTACAACCATCCGTTTCAATACATTCGTAATCTGTTGAATCGCTTAAACCGCTGAAATCCGAGTCTGAATCCGAGCTAATGTCGCTATAGCTTGCTGTTCTTTCCGCCATGTTTGTTTGTGTTGGTTTCACTATGTGGCTTCACAGGAAAATGGACGGTTGGTTAAAATCAGGCACTTTGAAGCTTTTTTTAGGGATATTGCGTGATGGGTAAAATTTTGAAAAAAACTTCGAAAAATATAATAAGCCACTGGGAACTGATTTTTAATGGTTTTAACAATTCTGAAATTGTGATAATGTTCCCCTTTAATCGTGATTCATCGCAGTTTGTTCATAGTTAACTCACTAATAAGCGAAGGTTTATATAATTTTTCGGCATTAATAAGTGTACCCTAGACCAGGGGTTCTCAAATGGGGGTACTTGAAGGTATGCCAAGGGGTACGTGAGATTTTTTTTTTAATATTCTAAAAATAGCAACAATTCAAAAATCCTTTATAAATATATTCATTGAATAATACTTCAACAAAATATGAACGGAAGTTCATAAACTGAACATCAAATCAAGTAGGCTATTCCATTCATTATAATGCAATATTCAGTGTTGACAGCTCGATTTCTTTGTGGACATGTTCCATAAATATTGATGTTAAAGGGGAACATTATCACAATTTCAGAATGGTTAAAACCATTAAAAATCAGTTCCCAGTGGCTTAGTATGTTTTTCGAAGTTTTTCTCAAAATTTTACCCATCACGCAATATCCCTAAAAAAAAGCTTCAAAGTGCCTGATTTTAACCATCGTTATAAACACCCGTCCATTTTCCTGTGACGTCACATAGTGAAGCCAACACAAACAAACATGGGGGATAGAACAGCAAGCTATAGCGACATTAGCTCGGATTCAGACTCGGATTTCAGCGGCTTAAGCGATTCAACAGATTACGAATGTATTGAAACGGATGGTTGTAGTGTGGAGGCAGGTAGCGAAAACGAAATTGAAGAAGAAACTGAAGCTATTGAGCCATATCGGTTTGAATCGTATGCAAGCGAAACCGACAAACGACACGACAGCCAGCGACACGGGAGAAAGCGAGGACGAATTTGGCGATCGCCTTCTAACCAACGATTGGTATGTGTTTGTTTGGCATTAAAGGAAACTAACAACTATGAACTAGGTTTACAGCATATGAAATACATTTGGCAACAACATGCACTTTGAGAGTGAAGACAGCCCAATTTTCATCAATTAATATATTCTGTAGACATACCCTCATCCGCTCTCTTTTCCTGAAAGCTGATCTGTCCAGTTTTGAAGTGGATGTCAGCAGGCCAGGGAAGCCAGGGTCGATAGGGGGTTTAGCTCGCTCGTCTGCGGGAACAAACTGCCGCCATTGCTTGCCGTGCTACCGAGGTCCTTTGTCCCTGAATTGCTCACACACTCCGGCAGATTCAATGGGGGTCTGGCGGCAGATTTCTTTGACTTTATCGTTGGAAATGCATCTTTGAATGTCGCAGGATATCCACACATTCTTGCCATCTCTGTCGTAGCATAGCTTTCGTCGGTAAAGTGTGCGGAACAAACGTCCAATTTCTTGCCACTTTCGCATCTTTGGGCCACTGGTGCAACTTGAATCCGTCCCTGTTCGTGTTGTTACACCCTCCGACAACACACCGACGAGGCATGATGTCTCCAACGTACGGAAAACAGTCAAAAAAACGGAAAATAACAGAGCTGATTTGACTCGGTGTTTGAGAAAATGGCGGATTGCTTCCCGATGTGACGCCACGTTGTGACGTCATCGCTCCGAGAGCGAATATTAGAAAGGCGTTTAATACGCCAAAATTCACCCATTTAGAGTTCGGAAATCGGTTAAAAAATATATGGTCTTTTTTTCTGCAACTTCAAGGTATATATTGACGCTTACATAGGTCTGGTGATAATGTTCCCCTTTAAAGATTTCTTTTTTTGTGAAGAAATGTTTAGAATTAAGTTCATGAATCCAGATGGATCTCTATTACAATCCCCAAAGAGGGCACTTTAAGTTGTGTAGAAATCTTTATTTATAATTGAATCACTTGTTTATTTTTCAACAAGTTTTTAGTTATTTTTATATATTTTTTCCCCAAATAGTTCAAGAAAGACCACTACAAATGAGCAATATTTTGCACTGTTATACAATTTAATAAATCAGAAACTGATGACATAGTGCTGTATTTTACTTCTTTATCTCTTTTTTTCAACCAAAAATGCTTTGCTCTGATTAGGGGGTACTTGAATTAAAAAAATGTTCACGGGGGGTACATCACTGAAAATAAGGTTGAGAACCACTGCCCTAGACCAGTGTTTTTCAACCTTTTTTGAGCTAAGACACATATTTTTCATTGAAAAAATCCCGAAACACACCACTAGCAGAAAACATAAAAAAATGACACTTAGAAGCCGATATTGACAGTCAAAAGTCCAAATGTGGTAAAAAAAATGTGTTGTTGGCGAAACTATGAAAAACATTTGTTTGGACTATCTCAACTGTGGGACACAGGTGCAAAGGAACTCACTGTGGAAAAAGGGACATAACACACCAGACAAGGCCTCAGAAGACGAAAAATACCCAGAAATAATCTCATGGTCCCTCAATGCTATTATATCCATATTGGTGTATGTATACTGACTTGTCATTATCATCCATTATCATGTTATAATTGTTCTGAAATTGTCATGTATCCATCAAATCTGCTGTTAAAACTTGGACTATATAACCAACATATATAACCAACATATAAGTTGATTGTAAATTAGGGGCGGGACATGGATACGCATTCTTGCTTTTTTCCCGTATCCCTTTTCGGTGGGTGCCGTTGCATGTCTGTCAAATTACAAAGTGTGATGAAGTGTTGCTATATATGTCTGTCTGCCGGAATAAATAAATGCATTCAAAAATGCAAATTCAATTCAAAAAGTCGTTCTCGCAATTGTTGGTTATAAATTCAAACCATAATCAACCATGCATCACTATAGCTCGTCTCATCATGTACGGATGTACTTTGTGGACGCCTTCTGCTGCTCCACACGCTGTAAGTCTTTGCTGTCGTCCAGCATTCTGTTTTTGTTTACTTTGCAGCCAGTTCAGTTTTAGTTTTGTTTTGCATAGCCATCCCTAAGCTTCAATGCTTTTTTTTTTTAGCGGCACTCGCCTTTTGTTTATTTTTGGTTTAAGCATTAGATACCTTTTTACCTGCAACCTGCCTCCCGCTGTCGTCTGCATATTGTGATCACGACAAACAATGTTCCCGACATCCACAAAGCATTTAGCTACCTGCTGCCACCTACTGATATGGAAGAGTATTACACGAATACTCTGCCGCGCTTTAGACAGCACAGACACTCAACAACGGCACATTTATTTGTGGACTATACAAACCCCGTTTCCATATGAGTTGGGAAATTTTGTTAGATGTAAATATAAACCGAATACAATGATTTGCAAATCCTTTTCAACCCATATTCAATTGAATGCACTACAAAGACAAGATATTTGATGTTCAAACTCATAAATTTTTTTTTTTTTTGCAAATAATCATTAACTTTAGAATTTGATGCCAGCAAAAAGAAGTTGGGAAAGGTGGCAATAAATACTGATAAAGTAGAGGAATGCTCATCAAACACTTATTTGGAACATCCAACAGGTGTGCAGGCTATTTGGAAACAGGTGGGTGCCATGATTGGGTATAAAAGTAGATTCCATGAAATGCTCAGTCATTCACAAACAAGGATGGGGCGAGGGTCACCACTTTGTCAACAAATGCGTGAGCAAATTGTTGAACAGTTTAAGAAAAACCTTTCTCAACCAGCTATTGCAAGGAATTTAGGGATTTCACCATCTACGGTCCGTAATATCATCAAAGGGTTCAGAGAATCTGGAGAAATCACTGCACGTAAGCAGCTAAGCCCGTGACCTTCGATCCCTCAGGCTGTACTGCATCAACAAGCGACATCAGTGGGTAAAGGATATCACCACATGGGCTCAGGAACACTTCAGAAACCCACTGTCAGTAACTACAGTTGGTCGCTACATCTGTAAGTGCAAGTTAAAATTCTCCTATGCGAGGCGAAAACCGTTTATCAACAACACCCAGAAACGCCGTCGGTTTCACTGGGCCTGAGCTCATCTAAGATGGACTGATACAAAGTGGAAAAGTGTTCTGTGGTCTGACGAGTCCACATTTCAAATTGTTTTTGGAAACTGTGGACGTCGTGTCCTCCTGACCAAAGAGGAAAAGAACCATCCGGATTGTTATAGGCGCAAAGTTGGAAAGCCAGCATGTGTGATGGTATGGGGGTGTATTAGTGCCCAAGACATGGGTAACTTACACATCTGTGAAGACGCCATTAATGCTGAAAGGTGCATACAGGTTTTGGAGCAACATATGTTGCCATCCAAGCAACGTTACCATGGACGCCCCTGCTTATTTCATCAAGACAATGCCAAGCCACATGTTACATCAACGTGGCTTCATAGTAAAAGAGTACTAGACTGGCCTGCCTGTAGTCCAGACCTGTCTCCCATTGAAAATGTGTGGCGCATTATGAAGCCTAAAATACCACAACGGAGACCCCCGGACTGTCGAACAACTTAAGCTGTACATCAAGCAAGAATGGGAAAGAATTCCACCTGAGAAGCTTAAAAAATGTGTCTCCTCACTTCCCAAACGTTTACTGAGTATTGTTAAAAGGAAAGGCCATGTAACACAGTGGTGAACATGCCCTTTCCCAACTACTTTGGCACGTGTTGCAGCCATGAAATTCTAAGTTAATTATTATTTTGCAAAAAAAAATAAAGTTTATGAGTTTGAACATCAAATATGTTGTCTTTGTAGTGCATTCAATTGAATATGGGTTGAAAAGGATTTGCAAATCATTGTATTCCGTTTATATTTACATCTAACACAATTTCCCAACTCATATGGAAACGGGGTTTGTAATTACTGGTATGCAAAAACATGTTTTAACCCAATTAGGTGAAATTACATAATCTCCCACGGCACACCAGACAATCTCCCACGGCACAGTGGTTGAAAAACACTGCTCGAGACAGATCATTTTTTTGTTGTAACGCCATGACTGGACTATTAGTTTGCTTCAGTAAAATGGTTTTGAACATTATGCTTTTTTTATACAGCTCAACAAAACATTGGCAGCTCAATCACTGGAATTTTACAGTAAAATAGAGTGTGACCATTTTACTGTAAATTTTATGGTAAAATTCTGCCATTCCTTTTACCGCAAAATCCACAGATTTTTGTTTTCTTATAGTGTAGGTAAAATGTGCATTTACTAATCAAATGCATAGGTAATGGTGTGACAATATCACGCGGCGAATCCTTATACCACAAAACCAAGGTTGACACATACAGTACTTGCAGACAACCAAAAGAGAACAGGAAGAACACTAGGTGTCTTGTAATATGACTATGAAAGTAAAGAAGTAACACTTAAATATGGATATGTATAATAAAGGTAAATTATTGGTATTGTTCATTATCAATAGCGCTATTTCTATTGGTATTTGTATTGATCCATTTGTAGTGTAATAATGCTCATTGTCATTTCTGTATTATTTTTTATTTTTCGCTAACTGCTTATTTGCTATTACTTTTACCATCATATTTGTACATGTCGTATTTGCTGATGTTGCTCTATTGTTGTTGTTGTTGTTTTTTGCTGTTGTTATTTTTGTCTCTCTGTCTAATCCCCCTCTTGTCCCCACAATTTCCCCCTCTGTCTTCTTTTTTTTCTCTTTCTATCCCCTCCTGCTCCGGCCCGGCTGCACTAAATGATAATATAAATACATTTAATAAAGTCAAATACAAATAAGGCAACAAGAGAAGTATCCTACACTTCTCTTTTGTAAAGTAAATCTGAACAGCCGACATGGGCATCTACATCAACTATATGATTTGCCTGAGAAGCTGGACAGGACACCAAAAAAATTAAAAAATAAAAAATAAAAATGGATGTATGTAAATATCTGCCTCCGGCAGTGCCCAAGGGACTGATTTTATTTAACACTATATTATTATTTATACACCTATAGTGATCACAGAGACAGGTTGTTTTTGTGTTACTGTATATATTTGTTTTTCTGAATATACTTTGGGTAACAACAGTCAATATTTATTTATTTTTTTTAATTTTTTTTAGGGGGGTAACAGTCAATATTTATTTATTTATTAGATTTTATTTTTTTCTTATATAATAAAAGTGAGCTTTTGTGAAACCAAATAGTGTTTTTTTTCCATATACAACAACCTATCTGGACTCGATAAGGAATCGTTTCGATAAGAGGATTCGATAATAGGCTCAAACTCGATAATTTCTTATCAAACATCATCCCTAACAAGAACGTTTGACACCCCTGATGTGGTTGAATAGTCCTGCCATGGGTGGTATCTCATCACAATGAAAACTTGCAAAGTCCGATTTGTCGATTCCCTATTGTGAAAAGGTGGAAAACCACATCGTAGTGCCCTGCTTTTTGTCTGCAGGCGTGACACAAAGTGAAGGAGAGAATGTTGGCACACGGACATGTTTGACTCCATCTGAAAGTTTGTAAACAGAAGTTTGCCACCGTACGTGTTTAGAAGGGATTAACAATGTCAACAGTCGAAGTCAAGTGAAGTGAATTATATTTGTATAGCGCTTTTCTCTAGTGACTCAAAGTGCTTTACATAGCGAAACCCAATATCTAAGTTCCATTTACACTAGTGTGGGTGGCACTGGGAGCAGGTGGGTAAAGTGTCTTGCCCAAGGACACAACGGCAGTGACTAGGATGGCGGAAGCGGGGATTGAACCTGGAACCCTCAAGTTGCCGGCACGGCCACTCTTATCAACCTCCTTGCTTCAATTTCAAAGCCTTTCCCCCCCCTGCATGCCTCAGTGCTGCGTCATCCTCCTGGCTGCTGACTGTCCGCAGGGTGCAAAGTGAAAGTGCAGACTCGCTAGTTTGGAACTATTTCATTATTGATGGTCCCGAGCGGCGTGGCGCCGTCTCACTTGGAACTTTCAGGTCCAAGTGAATAGAACAGGGGTGTCATACTTGTTTTCATCGAGGGCCACATTGCGGTTACGGCTGCTCTCCAGGGGCCGCTTGTTGCAGTGAATATACAACACCAAAAACCAGTGAAGTTGGCACCTTGTGTAAATGGTAAATAAAAACAGAATACAATGATTTGCAAATCCTTTTCAACTGATATTCAATTGAATAGACTGCAAAGACAAGATATTTAATGTTCGAACCGAGAAACGTAATGTTTTGTTTGCAAATAATCATTAACTTAGAATTTAATGGCAGCAACACTTTGCAAAAAAAGTTGTCAAAGGGGCATTTTTACCTCTGTGTTACATGGCCTTTCCTTTTAACAACACTCAGTAAACATTTGGGAACTGAGAGATTTTTTAAGCTTCTCAGGTCAAATTCTTTCCCATTTTTGCTTGATGTACAGCTTAAGTTGTTCAACAGTCCGGGGGTCTCCGTTGTGGTATTTTAGGCTTCATAATGCGCCACACATTTTCAATGGGAGACAGGTCTGGACTACAGGCAGGCCAGTCTAGTACCCGCACTCTTTTACTATGAAGCCATGCTATTGTAACACGTGTCTTGCTGAAATAAGCAGGGGCGTCCATGATAACGTAGCTTGGATGGCAATATATGTTGCTCCAAAACCTGTATGTACCTTTCAGCATTAATGGTGCCGACACAGATGTGTTAGTTACCCATGTCTTGGGCACTAATACACACCCATACCATCCCAGATGCGGGCTTTTGAACTTTGTGCCGGGTGGTTATTTTCCTCTTTCTTCCTGAGGACACGACGTCCACAGTTTCCAAAAACGATTTGAAATGTGGACTCGTCAGACCACAGAACACTTTTCCACTTTGCATCAGTCCATCTTAAATGAGCTCAGGCCCAGCGAAGCCGGCGGCGTTTTTGGGTGTTGTTGATAAATGGCTTTCGCTTTGCGTAGTAGAGTTTTAACTTGCACTTACAGATGTAGCGACAAACTGTAGTTACTCACAGTGGTTTTCTGAAGTGTTCCTGAGTCCATGTGGTGATATCCTTTACACACTGATGTCGCTTTTTGATGCAGTACCGCCTGAGGGATTGAAGGTCCCGGGCATTCAATGTTGGTTTTCGGCCTTGCAGTGATTTGTCCAGGTTCTCTGAAACTTTTGGTGGTATTATGGACCGTAGATGGTTAAAATACCTAAATTCTTTGCAATAGCTCCCTGAGAAATGTTGGACAATTAGCTCACACAGTTGCTTTTATACCCAATCATGGCACCCGCCTGTTCCCAATTAGCCTGTTCACCTGTGGAATGTTCCAAATTAGTGTTTGATGAGCATTCCTCAACTTTCTCAGTCTTTTTTACCACTTGTGCCAGCTTTTTTTAAACATATTGCAGGCATAAAATTCCAAATGAGCTAAAATTTGCAAAAAAATAACGTTTACCAGTTTGAACATTAAATATCTTGTCTTTGCAGTCTATTCAATTGAATATAGGTTGAAAAGGATTTGCAAATCATTGTATTCTGTTTTTATTTACCATTTACACAACGTGCCAACTTCACTGGTTTTGGGTTTTGTATTTGAATTTTATTATTGTATAATTTCATGATATTATTACACAATTCCATATGCATTAGATTGTTTTGTTTTGTACAAACTGATAAATAATGTACTTGCTATTGAAATCGGTAAAAAATACATTTTATTCTCACAAAAAATATTTGGAATATGTCTTAATATAGAGGGGTCCAAACTTTTTCACCAAGGGCCGCATCCTAAAAAGTTGACTGCATAAAATTGTATTTTATATAAAGAAATGCTAAAAGCTGCAATTTAAAGACACAGCTTAGTGTCGGTTTTGTGTTAGAGGTGACAACGTGTACTATTTTAGTGATCAAATTATTAATAAAATGTAAGCAAAAAGACGTAAGGTAATAAGAAAAAGATGAAACGTTGATTCTAATAACTAATAATAATACACGTTGTCACGTATAACACAAATCCGACCCTAACTTTTGTCTTAAAATGTAAAAAATGTCAATTCTTATCTTTTCTGTTTTGTACAAAATAAAACTATTTTAAAATGACAGTCTGACTTTTCAGTATGCGATCTCGGTGGAAAAAGTTTGAACACGCTTGGATTTATTCATATCAAATTGTCATTTTTTTTTGGTCTTGTTTTATCACAAATTTTTGCTCAGAACTAATATTTTTCATGAGCAAGATAAAGTTGATTTATTCTCAGGCTCACGAGGGCCACAAAAAAACGGTGTGGCGGGCCAGATGTGGCCCCCGGGCCTTGAGTTTGACCCCTGTGTCCTAGAACGTGTTTCAGGTCAGCAGAGATGGGACCAATTACTCCATAATGTCAGCACTTTCACCTAATATTTCAAAGTCTTTACTTGTGTGTGATACCATGTGCGATACAAGCGGTCCTGCAGAGTCTGTACTTGTGTCATATCATGTGCGATACAAGCGGTCCTGCAGAGTCTTTACTTGTGTGTGTTATTTGCGATACAAGCAGTCCTGCAGAGTCTTTACTTGTGTGTGTTATGTGCGATACAAGCAGTCCTGCAGAGTGTTTCCTTGTGTGTGATATCACGTGCGATACAAGCAGTCCTGCAGGGTGTTTACTTGTGTGTGATAACATGTGCGATACAAGCAGTCCTGCAGAGTCTGTACTTGTGTGATAGCATGTGCGATACAAGCAGCCCTGCAGTGCGTTTACTTGTTTGTGATATCATGTGCGATACAAGCAGTCCTGCAGAGTCTTTACTTGTGTGTGATATAATGTGCGATACAATCAGTCCTGCAGAGTCTTTACTTGTGTGTGATATGTGCGATACAAGCAGCCCTGCAGTGTGTTTACTTGTGTGTGATATCATGTCTGATACAAGCAGCCGGGTAAAGTGTGTTTACTTGTGTGTGATATCATGTGCGATACAAGCAGCCATGCATAGTGTGTTTACTTGTGTGTGATATCATGTGCGATCCAAGCAGTCCTGCAGGGTGTTTACTTGTGTGTGATATCATGTGTGATACAAGCAGCCGGGTAAAGTGTGTTTACTTGTGTGTGATATCACGTGCGATACAAGCAGTCCTACAGGGTGTTTACTTGTGTGTGATAACATGTGCAATACAAGCAGTCCTGCAGAGTGTTTACTTGTGTGTGATATCATGTGTGATACAAGCAGTCTTGCAGAGTCTGTACTTGAGTGTGATATCATGTGCGATACAAGCTGCCCTGCACTGTGTTTACTTGTGTGTGATATCATGTGAGATACAAGCAGTCCTGCAGAGTCTGTACTTGTGTGTGATATGTGCGATACAAGCAGCCCTGCAGTGTGTTTACTTGTGTGTGATATCATGTCTGATACAAGCAGCCGGGTAAAGTGTGTTTACTTGTGTGTGATATCATGTGCGATACAAGCAGCCGTGCATAGTGTGTTTACTTGTGTGTGATATCATGTGCGATCCAAGCAGTCCTGCAGGGTGTTTACTTGTGTGTGATATCATGTGTGATACAAGCAGCCGGGTAAAGTGTGTTTACTTGTGTGTGATATCACGTGCGATACAAGCAGTCCTGCAGGGTGTTTACTTGTGTGTGATAACATGTGCAATACAAGCAGTCCTGCAGAGTGTTTACTTGTGTGTGATATCATGTGTGATACAAGCAGTCTTGCAGAGTCTGTACTTGAGTGTGATATCATGTGCGATACAAGCTGCCCTGCACTGTGTTTACTTGTGTGTGATATCATTTGAGATATAAGCAGTCCTGCAGAGTCTGTACTTGTGTGATAGCATGTGCGATACAAGCAGCCCCGCAGTGCCTTTACTTGTTTGTGATATAATGTGCGATACAAGCAGTCCTGCAGAGTCTTTACTTGTGTGTGATATAATGTGCGATACAATAAGTCCTGCAGAGTCTTTACTTGTGTGTGATATCATGTGCGATACAAGCAGCCTTGCAGTGTGTTTACTTGTGTGTGATATCATGTCTGATACAAGCAGCCGGGTAAAGTGTGTTTACTTGTGTGTGACATCATGTGCGATACAAGCAGCCGTGCATAGTGTGTTTACTTGTGTGTGATATCATGTGCGATCCAAGCAGTCCTGCAGGGTGTTTACTTGTGTGCGATATCATGTGCAATACAAGCAGTCCTGCAGAGTGTTTACTTGTGTGATATCATGTGTGATACAAGCAGTCTTGCAGAGTCTGTATTTGAGTGTGATATCATGTGCGATACAAGCTGCCCTGCATTGTGTTTACTTGTGTGTGATATCATGTGCGATACAAGCAGTCCTGCAGAGTCTGTACTTGTGTGATAGCATGTGCGATACAAGCAGCCTTGCAGTGTGTTTACTTGTTTGTGATATCATGTGCGATACAAGCAGTCCTGCTGAGTCTGTACTTGTGTGTGATAGCATGTGCGATACAAGCAGCCCTGCAGTGTGTTTACTTGTGTGATATCATGTGTGATACAAGCAGTCCTGCAGTGTTTTTACTTGTGTGTGATATAATGTGCGATACAATCAGTCCTGCAGAGTCTTTACTTGTGTGTGATATAATGTGTGATACAAGCAGCCCTGCACTGTGTTTACTTGTGTGTGATATGTGCGATACAAGCAGCCGTTCAAAGTGTGTTTACTCGTGTGTGATATCATGTGCGATACAAGCAGTCCTGCAGGGTGTTTACTTGTGTGTGATATCATGTGCAATACAAGCAGTCCTGCAGAGTGTTTACTTGTGTGTGATATCATGTGTGATACAAGCAGTCCTGCAGAGTCTGTACTTGAGTGTGATATCATGTGTGATATAAGCTGCCCTGCACTGTGTTTACTTGTGTGATATAATGTGCGATACAAGCAGTCCTGCAGAGTCTGTACTTGTGTGATAGCATGTGCGATACAAGCAGCCCTGCAGTGCGTTTACGTGTTTGTGATGTCATGTGCGATACAAGCAGTCCTGCAGAGTCTTTACTTGTGTGTGATATAATGTGCGATACAATCAGTCCTGCAGAGTCTTTACTTGTGTGTGATATCATGTGCGATACAAGCAGCCCTGCAGTGTGTTTACTTGTGTGTGATATTATGTGCGATACAAGCAGCCCTGCAGGGTGTTTACATGTGTGATATCATGTGCGATACAAGCAGCCCTGCAGAGTGTTTACTTGTGTGTGATATCATGTGCGATACAAGCAGTCCTGCAGAGTCTGTACTTGAGTGTGATATCATGTGTGATACAAGCTGCCCTGCACTGTTTACTTGTGTGTGATATAATGTGCGATACAAGCAGCCCTGCAATGTGTTTATTTGTGTGTGATATCATGTGTGATACAAGCAGTCCTGCAGAGTCTTTACTTGTGTGATATCATGTGCGATACAATCAGCCGTGCAAAGTGTGTTTACTTGTGTGTGATATCATGTGCGAAACAAGCAGCCGTGCAAAGTGTGTTTACTTGTGTGTGTGCTATCATATGCGATACAAGCAGTCCTGCAGAGTGTTTACTTGTGTGTGATATCATGTGCGATACAAGCAGCCCTTGTGCAAAGCTGGCCAGACAGTTAACATCTAAATGTCCTCCTATAATCACACAATTTCTTCTATTTTACCAAAGTCATTTATAAAAGGTAAACTCGCAGCTACACAACAGCTAAGCACACATTAGCACTCAAGCTAGACATAGGCAATAATCATTGAACAATAAAAAATATAAACAGGTATCAAATAATGTATCATTTGTTATTTGTAAGTCCGAACGCAAACAATTTTCCTTCACTATAGTTAGTAGTTTTGGAAAATGTAGACAATTAAAATAAAGCATATGTTCTGTCAAGTCACTTTTGGTGACATGTTGTTGTTAATAATTATTACATGTGTTGTTTTGTTGACGTGCTGCGCACACATTTGTGTATTTATGGTCACTTTTATTCAAACATGAATGCATTCAAAGTAGTGTTGTTTTTTTCCTGCTCGCTGGGAACGCAACATCGATTTTGTGCAATAAGCTCGTTTGCGAGCGCCTCAAATGCAAATGGACCGGCTGTCTAATGGAGGCACAATAAAAGACACGCCTTGTATTGATCATCGAAGCCACTTCCGGGCCAACAAGGAAATAGGAAACATAAAAGTGTGTCAAATCAATACAACTTGCCTCGTATTGATTTGTGTGACATTTGAATACATTGCGTTTGCTTATCTCAATCAATCTCGCTGACTCGGCATGTTCTGCTTTTATTTTGACAGCCAATGTTTCTTTCCGTGCTACTTAGGGTTGCGCAACATTGACACTATAAGAAAGGAGTGCTCTACGTCTTTAATATGGTCTTTGCATCTTGTTAATGCATGTTGGTGCATACTTGCCAACCTTGAGACCTCCGATTTCGGGAGGTGGGGGCGTGGGGGTGTGGTCGGGGGCGGGGCGGGGTTAAGAGGGGAGGAGTATATTGACAGCTAGACTTCACCAAGTCAAGTATTTCATATATATATATATATATATATATATATATATATATATATATATATTTATTTATTTATTTATGTATATATATATATATATATATTTATTTATTTATTTATTTATTTTTTAAATTTTTTTATTTATATATATATATATATATATATATATGTATATATATATATATATATATATATATATATTTTTTTTTATCTACATCCTGAAAATATGCAAACAAAACTGTGTTTGGATAATTGATACTTCAAACTTGCATAAATATAACATGAATATAACATAACTTGGCTTCTGAGAGCTTCAAAATGTAATGAATAAAATGCTAAAGTTGTTGATAAACAAGCAATTATTTTAATAATTAAATATGGTCATTCTAAATGAATTTTAATGATAATTTAAAATTAATTATTTCAAATATGTTTTATTTTAATGTACCGGTATAATTCTATGGCTGGATGTAATAAGGAGTCAGAAAAAATAAAAATAAAAATACAATTAATTTTGATGTTTTTAGCAAAATATAGTAAACATTTATTTAGTTTTTTTTTTCTTTTAATTAATAAATATATTTAATTTTAGGTAAGATAAACATAATAATACAATTTATCTCTAGTCTGGATGATTTAGTTCTTGTCACCCTGTTGTCCTCCCGTCGTGAAAAAAAGGCTGTCCTCACTCAGGTCCGCATGGAGCTGGAGGGGGCGTGGCCTCCAGCTCCGGCTGAAAATCGGGAGATTTTCGGGAGAATATTTGTCCCGGGAGGTTTTCGGGCGAGGCGCTGAATTTCGGGAGTCTTCCGGAAAATTCGGGAGGGTTGGCAAGTATGTGTTGATGACACTTTCTCACGGCTAACGTCCCTCAACAGTGCAAAGTCTACAAGTGTGCAATATTAAAAACAATCGTGTTACTGTACAATATGGAAAATGTGTGCAATAAGAAATAGGGATGATACTCGAAACCGGTTTTCCCGGTTGTTCGATAAGAAAAGAACCGAGTCCTCGGACTCGAATCCCTTTTTGAGAACCGGTACCCGTTATCGAGACCACTATAGTAAAGAAAAAGAGTTGGTTCTTTATTCGAATCCCGTCCCGACCAGAAATGCCCCATCACAAGAAATGACGTCACGTAGCTCAGTCATTAGGCGCAGATAGGGAAAGCAGGAAAAACAATGGACCGGAAAAGGCGCTCCAAGGTGTAATAAAGTTCAAAACAAAAGGTATAATCCAATGAATAACTTTACTGAGAGATTTGAGCAGGGTACAAACACATGACGGACACTTTTGCGACCAACCGGAAACATAGCAACCAGGCTAGCAACGCACCTCCTTTAACTTTAGTTTTTTTTCCTAGTAAACAAAACAAAATCACACTGTATATGTGTTGTCTGTCTAATTATAAATAATGCAGACGAGGCGTGTTGGCTGAGTTCTTGACGTTTACTTTCACAGCGTGCTCATAACCTCATTCTTAGCTGCCGGGTGGCGACATGCAACAACACTTTTCGGGGCTACCGTGCATGCTCGTCACTCCCGTTGCATGCTGGGTAGTGTAGTTCTAATATTCCCTAGCTCATAACATCACATCTTCCCCCCTATAAAGAAATAATGTTAACTCAATAAAGTGTATTTCTTTTTTTAGCTTTAACTTTTCATTTTTTAGCATTGTAACCACATTTGCAAACAACTTTTCTCTTCATAGAATTTTCTTTCAATAAAGAAATAAAGTGCAACAATGTCAAAGCATCATAACAAACAGTTACGTCAAATAGCAGCAGAAGTGCACTTTTTGGAGAGCTGTATTATTTTAAGTTTTGTGCTGTATTTTGTGATTTATTTTCAAAGCTTTGAAAATAAACGTGAGACCAATGCAGTACAGAAGCGTTCACTAGCGCAGCTAAAATGGTCTAATCTAAAATACGGAAACCTTCTCTTCTATAAAGTGTCTCTCGCTCCCACCCTCGTTATCTCTCCCTCCAGCCCGAACACAAACCCATTGTCCTCCTCAGCTGGCCACAGGAACAGATAAGAGAAAGGAGTTATGTCTACTCCCTGCATACCACAAAATCAAGGTTGACACATACAGTACTTGCAGACAACCAAAAGAGAACAACAGAAAGAACACTAGGTATCTTGTAATATGACTATGAAAGTAAAGAAGTAACACTTAAATATGGATATATGTAAATATCTGCCTCTGACAGTGCCCAAGGGACTGATTTTATTTAACACTATATTATTATTTATACACCTATAGTGATCACAGAGACAGGTTGTTTTTGTGTTACTGTATATATATTTTTTCCTGAAAAATCCCACTTAATATACTTTGGGTAACAACAGTCAATATTTATTTATTTTATTTTATTTTTTTAGGGGGGTAACAGTCAATATTTATTTATTTATTAGATTTTATTTTTTTCTTATATAATAAAAGTGAGATTTTGTGAAACCAAATATTGTGGGTTTTTTTTCCATATACAACAACCTATCTGGACTCGATAAGGAATCGGTTCGATAAGAGGATTCGATAATAGGCTCGAACTCGATAATTTCTTATCAAACATCATCCCTAACAAGAAAACATATTTCCATTTTATTTCATTACACATAGTTCCCCTCATTATTGTTATTCTTTATTTATTTGATGTACTATATGTGTATAACTTATATACAGTTTAGTTTAATGTATTTACCTGTTAATACAACATATCTAAATATTTATTTTACTTAATAAACAATAAACATGTAGTGTAAAACTAATCCTCGCATATGAAGTATGTATATCACTGGAGAACAAGAAATTAGCTAACCCATTTAAAAATTATTTTCGGAACATTTATATAGCAAGGAAGAGTGCATATAAAGCGCACCGCACTCACAAAATTTTAGAAAAAATCTTAAAAAATACAAAAATTAGTCGCCGATATATACATTGTGAAATGATTTATTTACACTGAGAATGTTTATTTACATACCTTAATTGTCTGTAACGCGGCAGTAAAATGGAGGATCAGACAAAACAGAAGTCAGCAAGCTAGCTCTCCAATCAGCTAAACAGACTCAATAACTCCATGGTGACGTTTTGGTGAATTTATTTGTGAAAGTAAAACAATACAAAAAGAATGCCATCGTAAGATAATAATACTAACACAGGCACTTGTAAACGTGTTAGCATATGAGTTCATGCTAACGAGGCTAGCTCGTTTACATCGCGATAGCACGTACACATGTGCATGAAAACACTCCTGCAGACATCACACATGGGACGGTTTAGTAGGTAAGAATTGTTTTAGTTACATTGTAAAACTTACAACCCTTGGAGTGATGAATGAAGAATCCATACGAGTAGGAACACTATGGCTGTCTTGAAGACTGAACGGTTCAAAACTTTAATTGGCAGGAATTCCCAAACTGGTCCAAAAGATGGCCGCCATAGCACAAACAACAGCACACCATTTAAATGTCTTTATATGTGTTTTATTAAAACTGTTTGCTTTATGGCTGTCGGCAAAGAAAAAAATCCATAAACTAGCCGCGTCATTTTATAATCCGCAGGGGTCAAAGTGTAGGAAAAAGTAGCGTCTTATAGTCTAGAATTCACGGTGTATTGTTATTGAAAGATGCTGCAATATATATCTCACAATATAGATTTTAGAACATGATTATAGTGCTACTTCACTCTACAACAGCCACACACACACACACACACACACACACACACACACACACACACACACACACACACACACACACACACACATGTTTATGTACACACATGTTGACACATACACGTAAATGTTATGACATCATAGCAGCGAGGTGAAAGGTGAAAGCAGCCGTTTTTGCATTATCTTCTGCACAAAAATGCCTTTGTTGTCATTTTTATGTCAGCTTGTGTCCAAGTAAGTAAGTAAGTAACAATGATCTGCTATGAAGGAATAAACATCTGCTTCTGGTCTCCTCAAAGTGCAAACTGGACATGATCTGGTATGAACATTCTTACGCTAACACCCAAATACTAATTCTTGGCTGAAACCAAGGCTGAAAACGGAAAGAAACGACTATGCCAATTATTATTATTATGACCACAGTATTTTATGACTAGGACTGTAATCACTTATTCTTCTTCTCCTTCTTCTTCTTCCTCTTCTTCTTCTTTTCTTCTTCTTCTTCTTCTTCTTCTTCTTCTTCTTCTTCTTCCTCTTCCTCTTCCTGTTCTTCTTTTTCTTGATATTCTTGTTCTTGTTCTTCCTCTTCTTCCTCCTCTTCTTCTTATTGTTTTCCTCTTCCTCTTCCTCTTCTTCTTCTTCTTGTTTTTCTTCTTCTTCTTCTGCTTCTGCTTCTTCTTCTTCTGCTTCTTCTTCCTCTTCTTCTTCCTCTTCTTCTTCCTCTACTTGTTCTTGTTCTTTTTTCTTCTTCTTTCTCTTGTTCTTCTTCTTGTTCGTCTTTTTTTCTTCATCTTCCTCTTCTTCTTCCTGTTCTTGTTTTTCTTCTTCCTCTTCTACCTCTTCCTGTTCTTCTTTTTTTTCTTCTTCCTGTTCTTCTTTTTCTTCCTCTTGTTCTTCTTTTTTTCTTCTTCTTCTTCTTCCTCTTCCTCTTCCTCTTCTTGTTCTTGTTCTTCTTCCTTTTCCTGTTGTTTTTCTTCCTTTTCCTGTTCTTGTTCTTGTTCTAGTTCTTGTTTTTCTTTTTCCTTTTCTTCTTCTTCCTCTTCCTGTTCTTGTTCTTCTTTTTTTATCCTTCTTCTTCTTTTTTCTTCTTCTTCTTCCTCATGTTCTTCTTCTTCTTCTACTTGTTCCTGTTCTTTTTCTTCTTCTTGTTCCTGTTCTTCTTCTTCGTGTTTTTCTTTTTCTTCTTCCTCTTCTTCCTGTTCTTCTTCTTCTTTCTTCTTTCTCTTCTTCCTGTTCTTCTTCTTCTTCCTCTTCCTCTTCATATTCAAACCGTTCCAACTTCAAACTGTTCAGCCTATTCGGAAATCGCAGGCTTTCCCTGGACAAATTCCAAAAATTCCCAGATTTCCCAGCATTCCAGGTTTTCCGGGACATTTTTCCTATTCAAAATGAATTGGTCATTTTTCAAACTTGCACCATTTCCATATTTTTCAACCGATTCAAACCATTCCAACATCCACACATTCCACTCATCCTGGACCTTCAAACTAACACTTTGCCAAATTCCAAACCAAATTCCGCTTTTCCTGGAAATTCTAAGTTTTCAACATTCAAACTATTCTTACATTCATGCTACATTCTGTCAGCATTTCAGTTCAACTCCAGCATTGGAGCATTCACACGCAATTCCATAAGGAATTGCCTCTTGTAGTTGTTATTATTTATAAATGTATATTGTTTACAGAGCACAGTTAGTACAAAAGACAATTCAAAGCAAATCAAATCATCAAAATGATCATATTCAAGGTCAAATCAAGAAATAAAATCATCATAAGGAGATCAGGATTCAAATTAGAATCAAAGAGTGTAGATCGGTTGTGATAGTTCTTTGGCGCAGGTGAGAGAAGCGAGGTAAAGAATGTCGGAGGGAACAAGGAGGTGAGCGAAAGGTGAACGGGAGATAATTGAGGGAAAGCAGACGGAAGGCAGAGAGAAGTCGGGAGCTTGAAAAGTCCAAACAAAGCAATTACCCATCATTCATTGCTCCTGGCCTTTTCTTATCTCCGCAGCAGTGATGGCGGTCTGACAGCAGAGAGCGTCGTCTTTGACCTCATCAACAAGATGCCTCCAGCGGGGGAACGTGAGGGCGGGGGGCAGGGGAGGCATCGCAGGAAGCTTCATTATGAAGTACCTGAAGATGTGGACTTTCAGCATATTTTAGTGTCCACCCGTCAAATGCTATTACGAGTGTCACATTTCAACTAAAATGTGTGTGAAATGGTTCAAAAAGTCCACGGTTTGGATTTTATTTTTCTATCATCCATCCATCCATCCATCCATCCTCTTCCGCTTATCCGAGGTCGGGTCGCGGGGGCAGCAACCTAAGTAGGGAAGCCCAGACTTTCCTCTCCCCAGCCACTTGGTCCAGCTCCTCCCGGGGGATCCCGAGGCGCTCCCAGGCCAGCCGGGAGACATAGTCTTCCCAACGTGTCCTGGGTCTTCCCCGTGACCTTCTACCGGTTGGAAGTGCCCTAAACGCCTCTCTCGGAAATGAATGATGTTTTAGTTATATTGTAAAACTTACAACCATTGGAGTGATGAATGAAGAATGTTAAAGACTGAACGGTTCAAAACGGAAATGAATGATTGTGATCTCAAATCAATGTGGAGGATGCAAGTGAGGCCAGAGAGGTCAACATGGTGGATGGAAAATAAAGATTTTCCTGATGCAATAATTGATATTTGTATAACACATTTATATTAGGGCTGTCAGAATTATTGTCATTAATCATAAAAAAATGACCACAGTAATCATGAAGATAATAAGATTAGTCATGCAATCTAATTTGAGCGCGCTAGCTCTTGTAGCGTAAGTGCTACACGGTCAGGGATCAGATCAACTTGGAGACTCCGACTGGTGGTCTCGCTGTTGAATGTCACTCCAAAGTACATCCTGAAAGGACTTTAGATATAACTGTTGCCAAGTTTTGTGCAAATAGATGACACACATTCAAGTAAAATGTTTAGAAATATTCCTGGATGACATTCTGACATTAAAATTGCATATATATATATATATATATATATATATATATATATATATATATATATATATGAACTGTGATAAACTGTGTAAAATGTATGTATATATATATATATATATATATATATATATATATATATATACAAACCCTGTTTCCATATGAGTTGGGAAATTGTGTTAGATGTAAATATAAACGAAATACAATGATTTGTAAATCCTTTTCAACCCATATTCAATTGAATGCACTACAAAGACAAGATATTTGATGTTCAAACTCATAAACTTAGATTAACTTAGAATTTCATGGCTGCAACACCTGCCAAAGTAGTTGGGAAAGGGCATGTTCACCACTGTGTTAGATGGCCTTTCCTTTTAACAACACTCAGTAAACGTTTGGGAACTGAGGAGACACATTTTTTAAGCTTCTCAGGTGGAATTCTTGCTTGATGTACAGCTTAAGTTGTTCAACAGTCCGGGGGTCTCCGTTGTGGTATTTTAGGCTTCATAATGCACCACACATTTTCAATGGGAGACAGGTCTGGACTACAGGCAGGCCAGTCTTGTACCCGCACTCTTTTACTATGAAGCCACGTTGATGTAACACGTGGCTTGGCATTGTCTTGTAATAAGCAGGGGCGTCCATGGTAACGTTGCTTGGATGGCAACATATGTTGCTCCAAAACCTGTATGTACCTTTCAGCATTAATGGCGCCTTCACAGATGTGTAAGTTACTCATGTCTTGGGCACTAATACACCCCCATACCATCACAGATGCTGGCTTTTCAACTTTGCGCCTATAACAATCCGGATGGTTCTTTTCCTCTTTGGTCCGGAGGACACGACGTCCACAGTTTCCAAAAACAATTTGAAATGTGGACTCGTCAGACCACAGAACACTTTTCCACTTTGTATCAGTTCATTTTAGCTGAGCTCAGGCCCAGCTAAGCCGACGGCGTTTCTGGGTGTTGTTGATAAACGGTTTTTGCCTTGCATAGGAGAGTTTTAACTTGCACTTACAGTTGTAGCGACCAACTGTAGTTACTGACAGTGGGTTTCTGAAGTGTTCCTGAGCCCATGGGGTGATATCCTTTACGCACTGATGTTGCTTGTTGATGCAGTACAGCCTGAGGGATCGAAGGTCACGGGCTTAGCACTGCTTATGTGCAGTGATTTCTCCAGATTCTCTGAACCCTTTGATGATATTACGGACCGTGGATGGTAAAATCCCTAAATTCCTTGCAATAGCTGGTTGAGAAAAGTTTTTCTTAAACTGTTCAACAATTTGCTCACGCATTTGTTGACAAAGTGGTGACCCTCGCCCCATCCTTGTTTGTGAATGACTGAGCATTTCATGGAATCTACTTTTATACCCAATCATGGCACCCACCTGTTCCCAATTTGCCTGTTCACCTGTGGGATGTTCCAAATAAGTGTTTGATGAGCATTCCTCAACTTTATCAGTATTTATTGCCACCTTTCCCAACTTCTTTGTCACGTGTTGCTGGCATCAAATTCTAAAGTTAATGATTATTTGCAAAAAAAAAAAGTTTATCAGTTTGAACATCAAATATGTTGTCTTTGTGGCATATTCAACTGAATATGGGTTGAAAAGGATTTGCAAATCATTGTATTCCTTTTATATTTACATCTAACACAATTTCCCAACTCATATAGAAACGGGGTTTGTATATATATATATATATATATATATATATATATATATATATATATATATATACATTTTACACAGTTTATCACAGTTCATGAACTCTTATCTAGAAAAGTTCTCATCCGATATTGATATCGGATATCAGTTCGATATTGGAAAAAAAAAAAGTATGTGATGGTATGTTCTTGCATGCAAAATGAGTGGTATCATGTCTGATACAAGATCAGTGGTATCGCACATCACTACAATGAACATCTAAATGTCTAATTTACTAAAGTCATTTACAAAAGGTAAACACGCTCGGTTATAGCCTACTAGGCGCTAGCAGCTACACAACAGCTAAGCACAGAATAGCACACAAGCTAGACATAGTTAATAATCATTGAACAATAAAAGGTGACATTTGTCAATATAAACAAGTATCACATAATTATAGTTGCATATTACTTACACATACAAAGAGGCAGGAGCGTATTAGAAAAAAATCCAGTATCAAATGTGTCCGCATCATTCAACTTTCTGCGTCATGAACATATGATGAATTATTGTGACCTCAAAAAAAATAAAACTACCACTCCACTTCAACTTAAAGACATCATAGGTCTATTCCATATGTTAATAATTAGTTCTCTGTTTGACTCATTTCACTTGATCAAACCTTCCATCCATCCATTTTCTACCGCTTATTCCCTTTGGGGTCGCAGGGGGCGCTGGAGCCTATCTCAGCTACAATCGGGCGGAAGGCGGGGTACACCCTGGACAAGTAGCCACCTCATCGCAGTGATCAAACCTTTTATAATATTTTAAATAATACAAGTATGATTCCTGCTGATATGGTATCAATCAATATCGGCATCGGCCAATACACAAGTCTCTGATATCGATGCCTCTTTGTGATGTCCTGCTGGCAAAAGGACAACACGGACACAATATTAGGGACAGCAGATTTCATCTGCATCTGCTCCTGTTGGCTCTTTTGTGTGTCATGTTGGATCTTCCAGCACGTAGACCAGGACCAGCCTCAGACGGGGGAGCCATGTTGACCAGACTGTGTCTGTGGGGCCTTCAAGTCTGCGTCCTCCAGGGATTACTGACCTTGTGTCCCAAATTGGCCTAATCCACAATAAACCCATGAGGGTATATTCTTTTTATTAATCTCTTGTGACACATTGTCCTCATGGCCACACACACACATACACACACACACACACACACACACACACACACACACACACACGCACACTCGCACACGCACACACGCACACATTTGATGGATCTCTAGTGGTCACTTGTAATGGAGTAAATCGAGTAATGGAGTAAATCTAGTAATGGAGTAAAGCTAGTAATGGAGTAAAACTAGTAATGGAGTAAAGGTCATCAGGAGCCAGAAAGAGACGTTGGTGATGTGAGGCAGATGGCGACTTCTTTGCTGATAATGAGCGTACACGTATTAATACTTTTCTTCACATGATTCATCTCACACTGCAATAGTGAAGTGTCTGCTCAGTGGGACAAACATGATTGTAAGTGGGAGAGGTTCTATATACAGTACGTACTGTCTCCACTTCCACCCTGTATCTCCACTTCCACCCTGTATTTCCACCCTGTATCTCCACTTCCACTGTGTTCCTCCACTTCCACCCTGTACCCCCACTTCCACCCTGTATCTCCACTTCCACCCTGTATCTCCACTTGCACCCTGTATCTCCACTTCCACTCTTTACCCCCACTTCTACTCTGCACCCCCACTTCCACCCTGTTCCCCACTTCCAACATGTATCTCCACTTCCACCATGTACCCCCACTTCCACCCTGTATTTCCACCCAGTACCTCCACTTCCACCCTGTTCCTCCACTTCCACTCTGTACCCCCACTTCCACTCTGCACCCCCACTCCCACCCAGTATCCCCACTTCCACCATGTACCCCCACTTCCACCATGTATTTCCACCCAGTATCTCCACTTCCACCCTTTACCTCCACTTCCACTCTGTTCCCCCACTTCCACTCTGCACCTCCACTTCCACCCTGTATCCCCACTTCCACCATGTATTTCCACCCAGTATCTCCACTTCCACCCTTTACCTCCACTTCCACCCTTTACCTCCACTTCCACTCTGTTCCCCCACTTCCACTCTGCACCTCCACTTCCACCATGTATCCCCACTTCCACCCTGTCCCCCCACTTTCACCCTGTCACCCCACTTCCACCATGTATCTCCACTTCCACCCCCACTTCCACCCTGTATCTCGACTACCACCCTGGACCCCCACTTCCACCCTGCACACCCACTTGCACCCTGTATCTCCACTTCCACCCTGTACCTCCACTTCCACCCTGTACCCCCACTTGCACCCTGTATCTCCACTGCCACCCTGTACACCCACTTCCAACCTGAACCCCCACTTGCACCCTGTATCTCCACTTCCACCCCGTACCCCCACTTCCACCCTGTACCCCCACTTGCACCCTGTATCTCCACTTCCACCCTGTACCCCCACTACCACCTTGTACCCCCACTTGCACCCTGTATCTCCACTTCCACCCTGTACACCCACTTCCACCCTGTATCTCCACCTCCACCCTGTACCCCCACTTGCACCCTATATCTCCACATCCACCCTGTATCCCCACTTCCACCCTGTATCCCCACTTCCACCCTGTACCCCCACTTCCACCCTGTATCTCCACTTCCACCCTGTTCCTCCACTTCCACTCTGTACCCCCCATTTCCACTCTGCACCCCCACTTCCACCCTGTGTCCCCACTTCCAAAATGTATCTCCACTTCCACCTTGTACTTCCACCCTGTCCCTCCACTCCCACCCTGTACCCCCACTCCCACCCTGTCCCCCCACTTCCACCGTGTATCTTCACTCCCAACCCCACTTCCACCCTGTATCTCCACTTCCACCCTGTACCCCCACTTCAACCCTGTACCCCCACTTGCACCCTGTATCTCCACTTGCACCCTGTACCCCCACTTCCACCCTGTATTTCCACTTCCACCCTGTATCTCCACTTCCACCCTGTTCCTCCACTTCCACTCTGCACTCCCACTTCTACTCTGCACCCCCACTTCCACTCTGTATCCCCACTTCCAACATGTATCCCCACTTCCACCCTGTACTTCAACATCCACCCTGTATCTCCACTTCCACCCTGTACTTCCACGTCCACCCTGTACTTCAACATCCACCCTGTATCTCCACTTTCACCCTGACCCCCCACTTCCACCCTGTACCTCCACTTTCACCCTGTACCTCCACTTCCACCATGTATCTCCAATTCCACCCTGTACCTCCACTTCCACCATGTAGCTCCACTTCCACCCTGTATCCCCACTTCCACCCTGTATCCCCACTTCCACCCAGTATCTCCACTTCCACCCTTTACCCCCACGTCCACCCTGTATTTCCATTTCCATCCTGTACCCACACTTGCAAACGGTACCTCCACTTGCACCCTGTATCTCCACTTCCACCCTGTACCTCCACTTCCACCCTGTACCTCCACTTCCACCCTGTATCTCCATTTCCATCCTGTACCTCCACTTCCACCCTGTATCTCCACTTCCACCCAGTATCTCCACTTCCACCCTTTATCTTCACTGCCACCCTGTAATCCCACTTCCACCCTGTAATCCCACTTCCACCATGTATCCCCACTTCCACCATGTACCCACACTTCCACTCTTTATCCCCACATTTACCCTGTACCCCCACTTCCACCCTGCACCCCCACTTGCAGGATGCTTCTCTGCATCCCTCTCTAAGATCTCCTGCCCTTTAGTCCAGAGTATAAATTCTGCCAGGTTGAGACGTTAATGACCCCACTCTCACGTTGACTGAGGGCTCATCAGACACTTGTGGTATTTTCAGGAAGGTCATTCCTCCAAGAGGCAAAACAAAGGCGAGTGACACCCTGGCAAAGGTCATGCTGTGTCAAAGGTCATGCTGTGTTAATGTATGCCAATGAAAGGTTGGTCTTGGGAGTGTTGAGGTGACAGCCAGTCAGCCCGTCCTTCACCTCGCTCCGTGTCACATGGCTCCTCTTTTCCTCTGCACACTCACAGGATGTCAAGTGTTGATCCACCACTTATGAGCACCGATATTTGACATTTAGACATAGCAGATACAATTTATACATAAATGATACCAGAATTTTGTATATATATATATGTATATATGTCTTAATAAGGTTATCCAAAAAATAGTGCTCGATACCGTAGTAGAGCGCAATATATGTATGTGTGGGGGAAAAAATCACAAGACTATTTCATCTCTACAGGCCTGTTTCATGAGGGGGGGGTACCCTCAATCATCAGGAGATTTTAATGGGAGCATTCGCATACCATGGTTTATATAGGGCACAGAGTGGGTGGGTACAGGCTGGCGTAGGGGCGTGGTGATTGGCTCATGTGTTACCTAGGAGGTGTTTCCGTCTATGGCGGCATGCTGTTACAATTTCGCTGCGCTTGTTGAGGGATGACAGGTCTGGACGGTAAATAATAAACAGTTTCTCTTTCAAGCATAGGTTGCATCTTTTATTACCACTATTGTAAGGTGTGCTGGATGCAAGAATTTGCCATGTTATTGAATATTCAACATTATTGTCTTTGAGGTCCCAAATGTGTTTGCTGAGTTCTGTGGTATTCCGCAGGTTTTGGTTCCTGAAAGAAGCCTTGTGAAAATAAAAGGATCGCGGCTGAACTGGACATTGAGGACAGGGTGGACGCCACAGCCAACAAGGAAGCCTTCATCACATTGAAGGACCACAAACCCAACTTCGCAAATAACCCAACATGCCGACTAATAAACCCAACTAAATCTGAAATAGGAAAAATCAGCAAAATAATCCTGGACAGAGTCAACACAAAAATCAAGGACAAAACACCACTCAACCAATGGAGAAATACAGCAGCAGTAATCAAATGGTTCAACAACATCCAAGACAAACAACAGCACAACTTTATCTCCTTTGATATCGAAGAATTTTACCCTTCCATCACGCAAGACCTACTGACTCAAGCACTAGACTTCGCCTCAGACTACGACTCAATCACAGGCAACGAAAGAAACATCATCATCCACGCAAAAAACTCCATTCTCATCCACAACAGTACACCATGGCAAAAAAAGAACAATGCAACATTTGACGTCACTATGGGAAGTTTTGACGGAGCTCGCTAGCCTCAATCTGAACCTTGGTATTTACCGTGATGACGGACTGGCAGTGTGTCGCACCTCGCCAAGGAGCAGCGAGAATACCAAGAAGCGCATATGCCAAATTTTCAAAGAGAACGGCCTACGGATCACGATTGAAGCCAACAAGCAAACCGTCAACTTCCTTGACGTCACTTTCAACCTGAGAAATAACAGCTACCAACCATTCACGAAACCCAACACAACACTCCAATACGTGCACCATGACAGCAACCACCCACCCACCACCACGAAAAGAATACCTACCGGAATTAATAAAAGGCTATCGATGCTGTCATCTAGCAAAGCTGAATTTGACCAAGCAACCCCCCCGTACCAAAAAGCCCTTGATGAAAGCGGATACAATTTCACCCTCACCTATGAACCCACGCCAGGAAACCAGCCAAAAAAGAACAGAAAACGAAACGACATCATCTGGTACAACCCCCCATACAGCAAAAACGTCTCAACTAACATTGGACACAAATTCCTCAATCTGATTGACAAACACTTTCCCAAAGACAACACCCTAAGAAAAGTATTCAACAAGAACAACATTAAATTGAGCTACAGCTGCATGAACAATATACGACAAATCATCTCAAACCACAACAAAACAATTGCAAATGAGCCGTCGGCCCCCGGACAGAGCGACTCCAAAACCAACAAAGGCTGTAACTGTCGAAAGAAACCTGATTGCCCTCTCAACGGGGGGTGCTTACAAACATCAGTTGTCTACCAATCTAAGGTAATACGCAAGGACATTAACACATCCGACACATATGTAGGATTAACCGAGGGAGAATTCAAAACCAGATGGAACAATCACAAGGCTTCTTTCAGGAACCAAAACCTGCGGAATACCACAGAACTCAGCAAACACATTTGGGACCTCAAAGACAATAATGTTGAATATTCAATAACATGGCAAATTCTTGCATCCAGCACACCTTACAATAGTGGTAATAAAAGATGCAAGGCACAGGTAGATTTTGCGCTGTGTGCAGGCGCCAAGTCCTGTTGGAACTTGAAATCTCCATCTCCATAGAGCAGGTCAGCAGCAGGAAGCATGAAGTGCTCTAAAATTTGCTGGTAGACGGCTGCGTTGACCCTGGATCTCAGGAAACAGAGTGGACCGACACCAGCAGATGACATGGCACCCCAAACCATCACCCAACCATGCAAATTTTGCATTTCCTTTGGAAATCGAGGTCCCAGAGTCTGGAGGAAGACAGGAGAGGCACAGGATCCACGTTGCCTGAAGTCTAGTGTAAAGTTTCCACCATCAGTGATGGTTTGGGGTGCCATGTCATCTGCTGGTGTCGGTCCACTCTGTTTCCTGAGATCCAGGGTCAACGCAGCCGTCTACCAGCAAGTTTTAGAGCACTTCATGCTTCCTGCTGCTGACCTGCTCTATGGAGATGGAGATTTCAAGTTCCAACAGGACTTGGCGCCTGCACACAGCGCAAAATCTACCCGTTCCTGGTTTACGGACCATGGTATTTCTGTTCTAAATTGGCCCGCCAACTCCCCTGACCTTAGCCCCATAGAAAATCTGTGGGGTATTGTGAAAAGGAAGATGCAGAATGCCAGACCCAAAAACGCAGAAGAGTTGAAGGCCACTATCAGAGCAACCTGGGCTCTCATAACACCTGAGCAGTGCCAGAAACTCATCGACTCCATGCCACGCCGCATTAACGCAGTAATTGAGGCAAAAGGAGCTCCAACCAAGTATTGAGTATTGTACATGCTCATATTTTTCATTTTCATACTTTTCAGTTGGCCAACATTTCTAAAAATCCCTTTTTTGTAGTAGCCTTAAGTAATATTCTAATTTTGTGACACACGGAATTTTGGATTTTCATTTGTTGCCACTTCAAATCATCAAAATTAAATGAAATAAACATTTGAATGCATCAGTCTGTGTGCAATGAATAAATATAATGTACAAGTTACACCTTTTGAATGCAATTACTGAAATAAATCAAGTTTTTCAAAATATTCTAATTTACTGGCTTTTACCTGTGTGTGTGTGTGTGTGTGTGTGTATATATATATATATATATATATATATATATATATATATATATATATATATATATATATATATATATATATATATATATATATATATATATATATATATATAAACGTGAGTCAAGTTACGGTTCCACATGGAAGGTGCTCGTCAGCATCGGTGAATATTCAGATGACGCAAGAAGAGGCCCTGAGGCGCAGGCAGTCTGCAGCGCGCGCTACAAACGGCGGAAGGAGCACCGCTCTGTTGGCTCACTGCGGGCAAAACAAGTCAGATTTCTTTGCGGCGTGCAGCAGGAGTCAGGAAGGTGTGGGCGACGTTACGCTTCCAAAGGAGGCAACAGATGCCTTGAGATGTGACGTGAGCAGGATGACTGAGGTCTTTATTTCCCAACTATGTGTCAGAGCTATCAAAATAAATGCGCCTTATGCTTCGAAATTGTATATTTTACAATTGAAAACGTTTCTACAGGTAAACAACAGCAATAAATCCTTCATAATTCTATAAATTAAGATACATGTTGTTACATTTAGTCTCCTGCCAGTTACAAAATAACTTTTTATCACTTGTTTTGTTATCCGCCTCAAGGATGCTTCACACTTGCCCCATCGTCTAACGGTCGCTGCTTCCCAGACTTATTGTTGTCATATGCTCTCTTCCCCTTCCAAACTGAGCCTACTCCTGCTGTGCCATCCAGTGTAAAAACACTAAAGGTGCTCCTTCCTCTGCGCGCATTTCTTCCACACTTGCCACAAATGTGACCTGTGCTTTTTGAACTGCTCGAACTTTTCAAATAAATCTAAGAGAGACAATTTTGTTTGACTACTTGATTAGAAATTTCCAATAAAAAACGGATTTACATTTTTATTTTTCTATGCATTCTAATGCGTAAATAAATGCTAGCAAGAGTCAGCTGACAATGGATATATATATAGTGCACTGAAAAACATCCAAAAATCCTCCATCATTGTTTTATATACACACTGTAAGTATATATGTAATGTAGTAACATTCATAATAACATTTAATATTTACATGTTACATTACATATTACATGAGTTTTTCCTTGCCCTTACGTGGGCTCTGTACCGAGGATGTTGTTGTGGCTTGTGCAGCCCTTTGAGACACTTGTGATTTAGGGCTATATAAATAAACATTGATTGATTGATACATATTTTCATAATTTTGTCAGTATATATGTAATGTAGTAACATTCATAATAGCATGTAATTACATATTTTCATCCTACTTTAAGTATACAGTATATATAATGTAGTAACATTCACAATAAGTACTATTTACATATTTTCGTCATACTGTAAGTATATATGTCATGTAGTAACATTCATAATAACATGTAATATTTACATATTGTCATCATTGTAAATATTACATGGCATATATACTTGCAGTATGATGAAAATATGTAAATATTGCATATGAATTTACATATTGTCATCTTTTAAATATTCCATGTTATTAATGTTACTATATTACATATATACTTACAGTATGATGATAATATGGAAATATTACATATTATGAATTATTACATAACATATATACTTACAGTATGATGAAAATATGTAAATATTACATGTTATTATGAATGTTACTACATTACATATATACTTAAGGTATGATGAAAATATGTAAATATTACTTATTATGAATATTACTACATTCTATATATACTTACAGTATGATGAAAATATGTAAATATTACGTGTTATTGTGAATGTTACTACATGACATATATACTTACAGTATGATGAAAATATGTAAATATTACATGTTATTATGAATGTTACTACATTGTGTAAATTATATTTATATAGCACTTTTCTATATCGGCAGTGACTAGGATGGCTGGAAGCGGGGATCGAACCTGGCATGACATACGTATATACTTACAGCATGAGGAAAATATGTAAATATTACATGTTATTATGAATATTACTGCATTACATATATACTTACATTATGATCAAAATATGTAAATATTACATATGAATGTTACTACATTACATATATGATTGATTGATTGATTGAATTATTTATTTCAAACCTGCACAGTACAACAACACACACTTTTTTTTTTTAAACATTTTGGCAGGGACATTTATGCAAGGCTTGAAAAGGGGTTGGATGAAGCAGATGCTTATAATATCCCAACCCCTCTCACTCATTCCACATTTAACATAAACAATATAATACAAGAACAATACTATACAAACAAAAACAAGAAAAGCTCCTGTACACTAACAATACAATAGTACCACTGTTACTATAAAACAAGACGAGACGAGACAAAACACACACACACACACACACACACACACACACATACACACATACACACACACACAGGCCCAAACACTCTCTGACCATACACCTCTCTCCCATCGCTCTGTGCTGAGGGCATCACTCTCTTTCCTCCTCGTACTTCTTCAGTACTTCTTTTTTAAACAGTCTTTTAAATGTAATCATGTTAGAACAGGTTTTTAACTCGTCCCCTAAGTTGTTCCACAGACTGACTCCACGCACTGAAATGCACATTGATTTTAAAGTTGTTCTAAATTTAGGAAAATATAATTTGTTGTTTCCTCGTAGACTGTAACTATGGTGAGCATCTCTATCCTGGAATAGGTTTTGTATATTATACTTATAGTATGATGAAAATATGTAAATATTACATGTTATTATGAATATGACTACATTACATATATACTTACAGTATGATGAAAATATGTAAATATTACATGTTATTGTGAATGTTACTACATTACATATATACTTACAGTATGATGAAAATATGTAAATATTACTTATTATGAATGTTACTACATTCTATATATATTTACAATATGATGAAAATATGTAAATATTACATGTTATTATGAATGTTACTACATTACATATATCCTTACAGCATGATAAAAATATGTAAGTATTACATGTTATTATGAATGTTACTACATTACATATATACTTACAGTATGATGAAAATATGTAAATATGACATATGAATGTCACTACATTACATATATACTTACAGTATGATGAAAATATGTAAATATTAAATTGTATTAGGAATGTTACTACATTACATATATACTTACAGTAAGGTGAAAATATGTAAATATTACATGTTATTATGAATGTTACTACATTACATATATACTTACAGCATAATGAATATATGCAAATGCATGTTATTATGAATGTGACTACATGACATATATACTAACAGTATGATGAAAATATGTAAATATTACATGTCATTATGAATATCACTACATTACATATATACTTACAGTATGATGAAAATATATAAATATTGCATGTTATTATGAATGTTACTACATGACATATATACTTACAGTATGATGAAAATATATAAATATTGCTTATTATGAATGTTACTACCTTCTATATATATTTACAGTATGATGAAAATATGTAAATATTAAATTGTATTAGGAATGTTACTACATTACATATATACTTACAGTAAGGTGAACATATGTAAATATTACATGTTATTATGAATGTTACTACATTACTTATATACTTACAGCATAGTGAAAATATGCAAATACATGTTATTATGAATGTGACTACATGACATATATACTTACAGTATGATGAAAATATGTAAATATGACATGTTATTATGAATTTTACTACATGACATACTTACAGTATGATGAAAATATGTAAATATTACATGTTATTGTGAATGTTACTAGATACTACATACATACTTACAGCAGGTATATAAAACATTGATGGAGGTTTTTTAGAGCACTATATCGAGCTCCATTGTTAGCTGACTTTTGCTAGCATTTCTTTACGATTTCGAATGCATACAAAAGAGAGAACATTTGTTTTGTGAATGACCAAAAAAGAAAATGCAGTTCTCCTTTAAATACGCTGACAAAGAGATTTATGAAAACCCAAATAGTGATTGATTGCCATGTTGTAAGTTGTTCTTACATGTGTGGAATGCAGAAGAACTTTCCAGTTTCCAGTTTCCACTGCCAGGTCTTGCTGGTCATGTAAATGTTCCATCGTCACCTCAAATTGGGGGTAGAATGCAAGGTTTGGTGTTGAGAAGAACAAGGAAGTGCCTTTGCTGAATTAGTGGCGAGGAGATGTGGTCTGCCATCTTGAAAGTTCTCTTTGGCAGCGTTTCAGTAGCCGAGAGCGGGTTTTTTTGCGTTACATGAGGAAAGGGATATTAGGAGTGTTATTTTTGCCGACTGCGGTGCTTTTCTGTTCTGTCGAAACATACTTCACATTGTGTATTAAATCAAACAACCTCAGTCACTGATTCCTTCCAAGGCAAACCATTAATCATCAAATATGTATTTATGAGGCAGCAACCTTTGAGTTAAACCAGGCAATTATTTATTTTGGGCATCAAACACCGTCCAGTTCCAGTGAGTTGTAGAGAGAAAGAAAAAGAGAAAGTTGTGTTTTTTTTCCGACATTTCCTGAAGTTTTTATTCAAATCCATCCATAACTTTTTTTGAGTTAAGTTGCTAGGAGATAGACAAATAAAACACAACATCCTTGGTCTGCCTCCTGCAAGGCAAAGCCGCCACATTCGTCTCCATGACGACGCATAAAGCCATGTTTGAAATCACTTTTTTTTTTCTAATAACGTTTAACCCAACCCATGGTTTGAATTGATTGGTTATTTTAGGAAAGGCGCCATTTTCTGAGATTCAGCATTGAATCGCATGATGTAAGATGTCCACTACAGACGACACTAGTTCTCTAAAGTTAAAAGTTTAATGACACTAAAGTGAACATTATTGTTTTACATTTGTTACACTGGATGTTTATATTGTCACTTTTAAGACATTCCACTGAAAGTATATTAAAAAAATAAATAATGTATTTATATATGTATATATGTATTTATACGTATGTATATATGTATACATATATGTATTTATATATGTATATATGTATTTATATATGTATATATGTATTTATGTATTTATATATGTATATATGTGTGTATACATATATGTATAAATGTATTCATATATGTATATACATATGTATAAATGTATGTACACAGGCCCGGCCCTAACCAATCTGGCGCCCTAGGCAAGATTTTAGGTGGCGCCTCACAAGAAACCGAATAGCTTTATCTTTGACCTTTTTTTTTTTTTTTTACTTACAACTATACCTAATATATAAAGGGGTGGACAAGTGATTATTACCTGCAGGGCAAACATTAGCTAACCAGAAGGCAATAACAATGTAAACAAAAAACACCTGCTTAAAAGATCTAATACCTGAGGAATGTAAGGTGGGAGTACAGTAATTACCTAACGTTACATTATTATTTTCCATAACAATTTAGCCCCCTCCACAATATTAACCCGACGTTAAAACAGAACTAGCTATTTATTGATTAGCAATTGCCGAATCATGTAACATTAGCTTAATGCTAACAAGCCAGGTTACTATCACATTCTGTAACAGACAAATAATTTCATGTAGGCTAACGTTACCTACCTGCTACCTCTGTCTTTTCTCGTTTCTACTCCTCTTCTTTTCTCTTTTTTCTTCCTTGGGCACCTGACAGTTTTGGCCGTTTTGACATCTTGTGTTGATTTTTTGATGTGGTGACGTCCAAAAAGAGTCATGATACGGTAAGGGAGGGGGGGGGGGCGTAATGTTGTAACAAATAATATTTCTATTATATAGGCTTTACTTTGCATTTTAATTAACGTGGGATTATTTTTTGTATTTAGAAATAATAGTACCAACTTTCTTTCTTTTTTTTTTTTTTCTCCAACATTTGTGGCACTGGCGTGGCGCCCCCTGATGGACGGCGCCCTTAGCATTTGCCTATACGGCCTATGCCACGGGCCGGCCCTGTATGTACATATATATATATATATATATATATATATATATATATATATATATATGCACATGTGTGTGTATATATATATATATATATATATATATATATATATATTTATTTATTTATTTATTTATTTATTTATTTATTTATATATATATATATATATATATATATATATATATATATATATATATATATATATATATATATATATATATATATTAGGGATGTCCGATATTCCTATATTGTCCATCTCTTTAATTACCGATACCGATATCAACCGATACCGATATCAACCGATATATACTGTACAGTCGTGGAATTAACACATTATTATGCCTAATTTGGACAACCAGGTATGGTGAAGATAAGGTACTTTAAAAAAAAAAACGTATAAAATAAAATAACATTTTCTTGAATAAAAAAAAAAGTAAAACAATATAAAAACAGTTACATAGAAACTAGTAATGAATGAAAATGAGTAAAATTAACTGTTAAAGGTTAGTACTATTAGTGGACCAGCAGCACGCACAATCACGTGTGCTTACGGACTGTATCCCTTGCAGACTGTATTGATATATATTGATATATAATGTAGAAACCAGAATATTAATAACAGAAAGAAACGACCCTTTTGTGCGAATGAGTGTGAATGGGGGAGGGAGGTTTTTTGGGTTGTTGCACTAATTGTAAGTGTATCTTGTGTTTTTTATGTTGATTTAATAAAAAAAAAACAAAAAAAAACGATGCTGATAATAAAAAACAGATACCGATCATTTCTGATATTACATTTTAACGCATTTATCGGCTGATAATATCGGCAGGCGGATATTATCGGACATCTCTAATTTATATGTATGTATATATGTGTGTATATATGTATGCATATATGTATTTGTATATGTATATATGTATTTATATATGTATACATGCATACCTGCCAACTACTCCGGTTTTCCCGTAATTAGTACGGTTTTCATCAACCTATTCCGGGTTACGGTTGCAGTGATAAAAAATACGGTTTTTCATTAATTAAAAAAAAAAAATTTTTTTAAATGCGCGAGGCTATTTATAGCACCGCTGCCAAGCACGAGGCACCTGTTGCCATTGTTTCCAAACGAGCGAACGATCATGGAATCAGCCGGAGAAAAATCGCAAACGAGTCTTAAACCGAAAAGAAAACTGCAGTCATTCCGTGAAGAATATTCAAAAGCCTATCCGGGAATAATTATCCGTTCCAAAAAGGGTGAAAACTACGCGAATTGCACCTTGTGCAGACAAGATTTTTCGATCGGACACGGAGGAATTAGCATGTAAAAGACCACGTTGGGACAAAAAAACACAAGTCTAATGCCGTTGCTAGCGATACAAGTGGAAAACTTTCAACGTTTTTCGGATTTTAGCCACAAAAAGGTAATGACACCAATGTTATCTATTGGAATTGTTTAGTACTGTTATACTGTTAAAAGTGTTTATACTATTTATGCTTTCAAGTCCAAGTTGAAGAAATCTTGTTAAATGTTGACATCATAACTACCAAAATACAGAAGTATGTCCTTAATATTTTTGCAGTGCTATTTCTGTTGAAAAGTTAAAATGATTACATTAGAGATGTGATGTGCCACTTTTCAAGTGTCTGATGGCTTAAATTAATTTTCATTAATTTTTCACATTTTGAATTCTTTTGAAAGGCTTACAAAAAAACTACATTTGAATTGTAATTCCATGCTATTGACAGGACTATTAATTTTAATGAAGTTAGCTTACCATGTTTACAGTATGATAATTGTGATAGAAATGTGAATTTTAGGCACAGAATATTTTTTACAATTGAACAAGGCAATAGATTATACAAGCTTGGACAGAAAGTTAATAATGACACCAATTTTTTTTTTAATGGAATTGTTTAGTACTGTTTTACCATTTGTTTACTGTAAAAAGTGTTTATACTGTTTAAACTTTCAATTAACAAATTGAAGTCTTGTGAAAGGTTAACAGGATAACTGGCATTAACTGTCAAAATAATTTCAAACTATTGAAGTTAGCTTACAGAATAAACATGTCAATCAACCCATAGGATTTTTGCTGTAATATTTTTGTTTTGAAAAGTCACTGTGACTGATAGAAAAGTGATGGTTTTAGCAACATTTTAACCTGTCTGAATGCTAATAATCATTTTGCGTCGGGGGGCGAAGCCTGAACCCCCCACCAGGACTTTGTCCTGGACCTACCGGGGCCTGCGGCCCCTGGACCCTGGCTACTAGGTTTTTCTGATTTCAAAAGTTGGCAGGTATGTATATGTATTTATATATGTATATATGTATGTATACGTATGTATAAATGTATGCATATATGTATATACATATGTATAAATCTATTTAAATAAATAATGATAAATGGGTTGTACTTGTATAGCGCTTTTCTACCTTCAAGGTACTCAAAGCGCTTTGACACTACTTCCACATTTACCCATTCACACAAACATTCACACACTGATGGAGGGAGCTGCCATGCAAGGCGCTAACCAGCACTCATCAGGAGCAAGGGTGAAGTGTCTTGCTCAGGACACAACGGACATGACGAGGTTGGTACTAGGTGGGGATTGAACCAGGGACCCTCGGGTCGCGCACGGCCATTCTGCCACTGCGCCACGCCGTCCCTTTTATATATGTATATATGTATGTATACATATGTATAAATGTATGCATATATGTGTATACATATGTATAAATGTATGCAGGTATATATATATATATATATATATATATATATATATATATATATATATATATACCTTGTATATAAACTTTTGTGGTCAAAAGTTTATATACACTTGTAAAGAACATAATGTCATGGCTGTCTTGAGTTTCCAATAATTTCTACAACTCTTATTTTTTTGTGATAGAGTGATTGGAGCACATACTTGTTGGTCACAAAAAACATTCATGAAGTTTGGTTCTTTTATGAATTTATTATGGGTCTACTGAAAATGTGAGCACATCTGCTGGGTCAAAAGTATACATACAGCAATGTTAATATATGCTTACATGTCCCTTGGCAAGTTTCACTGCAATAAGGCACATTTGGTAGCCATCCACAAGCTTCTGGTTGAATTTTTTGACCACAAAATGGGTGCAGTTCAGCTAAATTTGTTGGTTTTCTGACATGGACTTGTTTCTTCAGCATTGTCCACTCGTTGAAGTCAGGACTTTGGGAAGGCAATTCTAAAACCTTAATTCTAGCCTGATTTAGCTATTCCTTTATCACTTTTGACGTGTGTTTGGGGTCATTGTCCTGTTGGAACACCCAACTGCGCCCAAGACCCAACCTCCGGGCTGATGATTTTAGGTTGTCCTGAAGAATTTGGAGGTAATCCTCCTTTTTTTATTGTCCCATTTACTCTCTGTAAAGCACCAGTTCCATTGGCAGCAAAACAGGCCCAGAGCATAATACTTCCACCACCATGCTGGACGGTAGGTATGGTGTTCCTGGGATTAAAGGCCTCACCTTTTCTCCTCCAAACATATTCCTGGGTATTGTGGCCAAACAGCTCAATTTGTGTTTCATCTGACATCGCATGGACAAAGATAAGACCTTCTGGAGGAAAGTTCTGTGGTCGGATGAAACAAAAATTGAGCTGTTTGGCCACAAACAGGAAAAAATGTTATTATTGCATTATTTCATAAAACTACTGTACTTTTTTGTGCTACATTATATTGTATGGTTTTCATACAATATTCATCATTTTAAAGTTAGTTTTTGTTACATTTTAAATTGCTGATGTTTTGGAAGCTGCACATTAACTAAATTGATTGTTAATTCATTTCAAATTAGCGACGATGTCCCGCAATATCAAACCCCCGGCCGAGTCATGCCAAAGACTATAAAAATGGGACCCATTACCTCCCTGCTTGGCACTCAGCATCAAGGGTTGGAATTGGGGGTTTAAATCACCAAAAATGATTCCCGGGCGCGGCCACTGCTGCTGCTCACTGCTCCCCTCACCTCCCAGGGGGTTATCAAGGGTGATGGGTCAAACGCAGAGAATATTTTTGCCACACTTGGTGTGTGTGTGACAATCATTGGTACTGTATTTGTATATATAAATATTGTATTGTCTGTTTAGTTTTATATTTAATGCCAATCCTCAGCTCCATTATTAGCATATTTCTCTATTTCCTACATCTTTTATCTGGCTTCCTGTCTCAGCCCAACCGACCAAGTCTTGTTTCCCTTCAAAGTCTTCCTTGCTCTTATTGGACTCTGCTGGGGGTTCACGCAATCCTAAATCTGAATCATGACACGAGTTCTTGAAGAACGAAAAGTAGAGCAAGGTTCCTTTTATCCTCCCACCTCGCATCACACCACGGCACACATAAATAAAGCAACACACACGCGCACACACACACACACACACACACACACCTTTGTGGCAGAAGTGTTGGAAGAATCCTAGCGTGTCGACAAAAGGTGTGGTGTGGAACGCTCACAAGATGTAGCATAAATGATGTTGGTATAAAAGTGAGTTTCCTGTGGGTGTGCATTGAGGCCACACCGACTCCCATCAGTGTGATTAATGATGTGGTGTAATTGCCGCTATTCATCAGGACACACTTAGCCTGCTGCTGAAGGGAAGAGGCTAAGGATGCTAGCAGCAATTAACCTGCCAGCCTCTTTAGACGCGTGGAAACAATGAAAATAAACATATATTATACGCAACCCAAAACCAGTGAGGTTGGCACGTTGTGTAAATGGTAAATAAAAACAGAATAAAATGATTTGCAAATCCTTTTCAACTTATATTCAATTGAATAGACTGCAAAGACAAGATATTTAATGTATGAACTGAGAAACCTTTTTTTTTTTGCAAATAATCATTAACTTAGAATTTAATGGTAGCAACAAATTGAAAAAGGGCTAAAAAAATGGCCTTTTCTTTGAAAGGGGAACATTATCACAATTTCAGAATGGTTAAAACCATTAAAATTCAGTTCCCAGTCGCTTATTATATTTTTCAAAATTTTACCCATCACGCAATATCCCTAAAAAAAGCTTCAAAGTGCCTCATTTTAACCATCGTTATATACACCCGTCCATTTTCCTGTGACGTCACATAGTGAATACAAACAAACATGGCGGAAAGAACAGCAAGATATAGCGACATTAGCTCGGATTCAGACTCGGATTTCAGCGGCTTAAGCGATTCAACAGATTACGAATGTATTGAAACGGATGGTTGTAGTGTGGAGGCAGGTAGCGAAAACGAAATTGAAGAAGAAACTGAAGCTATTGAGCCATATCGGTTTGAACCGTATGCAAGCGAAACCGACGAAAACGACACGACAGCCAGCGACACGGGAGAAAGCGAGGACGAATTCGGCGATCGTCTTCTAACCAACGATTGGTATGTGTTTGTTTGGCATTAAAGGAAACTAACAACTATGAACTAGGTTTACAGCATATGAAATACATTTGGCAACAACATGCACTTTGAGAGTGCAGACAGCCCAATTTTCATCAATTAATATATTCTGTAGACATACCCTCATGTCAGCAGCCAGGGAAGCTAGGGTCGATATTCTTCTCTTGATCATCTTCGGTGGCATAAGGGACGGTGTGAGCCAAGACATCCAGGGGGTTTAGCTCGCTCGTCTGCGGGAACAAACTGCCGCCATTGCTTGCCGTGCTACCGAGGTCCTTTGTCCCTGAATTGCTCACACACTCCGGCAGATTCAATGGGGGTCTGGCGGCAGATTTCTTTGACTTTATTGTTGGAAATGCATCTGCTTTTGAGTGTCGCAGGATATCCACACATTCTTGCCATCTCTGTCGTAGCATAGCTTTCGTCGGTAAAGTGTGCGGAACAAACGTCCAATTTTTTTCCACTTTCGCATCTTTGGGCCACTGGTGCAACTTGAATCCGTCCCTGTTCGTGTTGTTACACCCTCCGACAACACACCGACGAGGCATGATGTCTCCAAGGTACGGAAAACAGTCGAAAAAACGGAAAATAACAGAGCTGATTTGACTCGGTGTTTGAGAAAATGGCGGATTGCTTCCCGATGTGACGCCACGTTGTGACGTCATCGCTCCGAGAGCGAATATTAGAAAGGCGTTTAATTCGCCAAAATTCACCCATTTAGAGTTCGGAAATCTGTTAAAAAAATATATGGTCTTTTTTTCTGCAACATCAAGGTATGTATTGACGCTTACATAGGTCTGGTGATAATGTTCCCCTTTAACAACACTCAGTAAATATTTGGGAACTGAGGAGATTAATTTTTGAAGCTTTTCAGGTGGAATGCTTTCCCATTCTTGCTTGATGTACAGCTTAAAGGCCTACTGAAATGCGATTTTTTTATTTAAACGGGGATAGCAGGTCCATTCTATGTGTCATACTTGATAATTTCGCGATATTGCCATATTTTTGCTGAAAGGATTTAGTAGAGAACATCGTCGATAAAGCTCGCAACTGATAAAAAAGCCTTGCCTGTACCGGAAGTAGCAGACGATATGCGCGTGACGTCACAGGTTGTGGAGCTCCGCACATCCGCACATTGTTTACAATCATGGCCACCAGCAGCGATAGCGATTCGGGCCGAGAAAGCGACGATTTCCCCATTAATTTGAGCAAGGATGAAAGATTCGTGGATGAGGAAAGTGAGAGTGAAGGACTAGAGGGCAGTGGGAGCGATTCAGATAGGGAAGATGCTGTGAGAGGCGGGTGGGACCTGATATTCAGCTCGGAATGACTAAAACAGTAAATAAACGCAAGACATATATATACTCTATTAGCCCCAACACAACCAGGCTTATATTTAATTAGCCACAAATTAATCCCGCATAACAAACACCTCCCCCCTCCCATCCATATAACCCGTCCAATACAACTCAAACACCTGCACAACACACTCAATCTCCCAGCCCAAAGTACCGTCCACCTCCCCAAAGCTCATACAGCACATATATTTCCCCAAAGTCCCCAAAGTTACGTACGTGACATGCACATAGCGACACGCACGTACGGGCAAGCGATCAAATGTTTGGAAGCCGCAGCTGCATGCGTACTCACGGTGCCGCCTCTGCGTATCCAACTCAAAGTCCTTCTGGTAAGAGTCTTTGTTGTCCCAGTTCTCCACAGGCCAATGGTAAAGCTTGACTGTCATCTTCCGGGAATGTAAACAATGAAACACCGGCTGTGTTATCCGGCACAACAGTCAGGGGGTGCATTCTACGGCAGGGGTGCGTTATCCGGCACAACACCTGCCGCAATACACCGCTTCCCACCTACAGCTTTCTTCTTTACTGTCTCCATTGTTCATTGAACAAATTGCAAAAGATTCACCAACACAGATGTCCAGAATACTGTGGAATTTTGCGATGAAAACAGACGACTTAATAGCTGGCCGCCATGCTGTCCCAAAATGTCCTCTACAATCCGTGACGTCACGCTCAGGCGTCAAATTTAAAATTGCACTTCAGTAAGCTAACCCGGCCGTATTGGCATGTGTTGCAATGTTAAGATTTCATCATTGATATATAAACTATCAGGCTGCGTGGTCGGTAGTAGTGGGTTTCAGTAGACCTTTAAGTTGTTCAACAGTCCGGGGGTCTCCGTTGTGGTATTTTAGGCTTCATAATGCGCCACACCTTTTCAATGGGAGACAGGTCTGGACTACAGGCAGGCCAGTCTAGTACTCGCACTCTTTTACTACGAAGCCATGCTATTGTAACACGTAGCTTGGAATTGTCTTGCTGAAATAAGCAGGGGCGTCCATGATATTGTTGCTTGGATGGCAACAAATGTTGCTCCAAAACCTGTATGTGTTACGGATGGGTTTACGCAGCGTGCTGCGCGGTTCGTTCTCCCGGGATGCAAACTGACGACTCCGGACATGACTTGCAGGTAGGAACATAATTTAATCTTGGAAATCAACGAAGCACCAAAAACCAGAAAAACCAGACGAAGGAAAAAAGTGCCGATCGCACTGGATGCTAGCTTAGCACTTAGCAAGGACTAGAGACAGGGATACAAGATTCAAGATTGTTTATTGTCATATGCACAGTTAAACAGACAGTTTGCCGTACAATGAAAATCTTACTTTGCTCGTCCACCCTTCAACAAGTCACACAGTAATTAGCTAAAATATAAAAAATAAAAATAAAAATGTATATACAAGGCACAATAAGTAACATAACATTATTGCACATTCTGATTGACAGTCAACAGTATAAATATGGAGGTGACATTTAGTGATCAAAGGTGAAAAGTGTCTACAGTGATGGTTCACAGTTCGGGGGTGGTCATGGTAGCTGTCTTTTGTTCAAAAAGACAAAAGTAAAATGGCATTCACAAGCCTGATGGCCTGTAGATAGAAACTGTTTGTCAGTCTTGTAGTCCTGGATTTCAGGCTCCTGTATCGTCTGCCTGATGGTAGGAGGCTGAAGAGACTGTGCTGGGGGGGTATACTGTCCTTTATGATGTTGTGTGCTCTCCTGGTGGCCCTGGGAGAGTACATGTCCTGTAGTGATACCCACGTATGAGTAGCGTGAAGCAAACAAAGAAGCCAGGCTGTCTGACTGGCAAAGGCAGGCTTCAATAAGACTAGATCTTATCAATCTAAATCTAAGACTAGATCTGACCAATCTAAGTATAAGACTAGATCTGATCAATCTAAATCTAAGACTAGATCTGACCAATCTAAGTCTAAGACTAGATCTGATCAATCTAAGTCTAAGACTAGATCTGATCAATCTAAGTCTAATACTAGATCTGATCAATCTAAGTCTAAGATTAGATCTGACCAATCTAAGTCTAAGACTAGATCTGATCAATCTAAATCTAAGACTAGATCTGATCAATCTAAATCTAAGACTAGATCTGATCAATCTAAGTCTAAGACTAGATCCGACCAATCTAAATCTAAGACTAGATCTGATCAATCTAAGTCTAAGACTAGATCTGACCAATCTAAGTCTAAGACTAGATCCGACCAATCTAAGTCTAAGACTAGATCTGATCAATCTAAGTCTAAGACTAGATCTGATCAATCTAAGTCTAAGACTAGATCTGACCAATCTAAATCTAAGACTAGATCTGATCAATCTAAGTCTAAGACTAGATCTGACCAATCTAAGTCTAAGACTAGATCTGACCAATCTAAGTCTAAGACTAGATCTGATCAATCTAAGTCTAAGACTAGATCTGATCAATCTAAGTCTAATACTAGATCTGATCAATCTAAGTCTAAGAGTAGATCTGACCAATCTAAGTCTAAGACTAGATCTGATCAATCTAAATCTAAGACTAGATCTGATCAATCTAAGTCCAAGACTAGATCTGACCAATCTAAATCTAAGACTAGATCTGATCAATCTAAGTCTAAGACTAGATCTGACCAATCTAAGTCTAAGATTAGATCTGATCAATCTAAGTCTAAGACTAGATCTGACCAATCTAAGTCTAAGACTAGATCTGACCAATCTAAGTCTAAGACTAGATCTGATCAATCTAAGTCTAAGACTAGATCTGATCAATCTAAATCTAAGAGTAGATCTGATCAATCTAAGTCTAAGACTAGATCTGACCAATCTAAGTCTAAGACTAGATCTGATCAATCTAAATCTAAGACTAGATCTGATCAATCTAAGTCTAAGACTAGATCTGATCAATCTAAGTCCAAGACTAGATCTGACCAATCTAAATCTAAGACTAGATCTGATCAATCTAAGTCTAAGACTAGATCTGATCAATCTAAGTCTAAGACTAGATCTGATCAATCTAAGTCTAAGACTAGATCTGATCAATCTAAATCTAAGAGTAGATCTGACCAATCTAAGTCTATGACTAGATCTAACCTATCTAATATTGTGTATTACAGTACATAACTAATACTGTGTATTACTGTACATCACATAATTGAGTGTGAAACACATTAGAAACAACAATAATGACGTCAGGAATGCATCATCTGGTTTTGGTTTTGGTCAGACAAAGAAGCCGAGGACTACGTGAGACCAACCTCAGAAGATGTGTGACATGTCTTTCATTATCTTCAGCAGACCTTTGGATCGCCTCCAAGGCGACACCAAAGTGTCAGTCAGCTGAGAAGCTGCAAGGAGAGATGACTTTTGCTGATCTACAGATCAGATTGCTGGAGTCTGTAGTCCACGGGACAGATGGCCGAGTTTCTCACCATTGGTCCGCGCGGACGGCTTGTTTGAGTCACTGCAATCGACAGCCTTTTGAAAGTGGAGCCGTCTCCAGCGGGAAAAGACCAAGGTTGGAGTGTGCCTTGAAGGCAGCTCTCAGGGAAAAACAGGATGTGTCAGGTTTGGTACCGACGTCAAGTCAGAAAATATATGGATAATGTTAATAACGTCACACGTATGACCGTCAATTACGGACAATAAGCCGCATATTTTTTTCCCCACGCTTTGATCCCTGCAGTTTATAAAACGGTACGACTAATTTATGTTCAATGGTTTTCATTAAACCCAAGCAGAGACACTGAAATGGTGTGTGATTGTTTGTGCTAAGGAGCCATCTTTTGGACAAGCTTGCTTACCGCAGGTGCTGCAGTATCCTTCCATTTAGTGCTTTGAACCAGTAATAGAAGTGTTGTTCCGTCTTCCAGACGTCCATAGCGTTGCTACTCTTATGGATTCTTCATTCATCACTCCAAGCAACAATACAATACTTACTTACTAAACCGTCCCATGTGTGGTGTCTCTAGGAGTGTTTTCATGCATATTTGTACATGCTATCGTAATGTAATCAAGCTAGCGTTGTTAGCATTAGCTAATATGCTAACACGTTTGCGAGTGTCTGTTGGTATTATTAACTTACAATGGCATTCTTTTTGTATTGTTTCACTTTCACAAATTCCTCGGTAAATCCGGCAAAACGTCACCGTGGTGTTAAGTCTGTTTAGCTGGGTGAGCTAAGGTTAGCATGCTAACATTTTAAACAAAATGCAAAATGTGCAGGTACAGTGTAAAATATTTTGGTCCTTAACGCATGTTGTTATTGCCGCTGTTTCTTCTTTCAAGATGCCCATCTTGCACATCCTTGCACATTTATAGTCATTTTTTTTCCTCAAAAGGCACATATTCTTGTGAAATGCATATTTTTGTACATTATCATGAACGTTTTGTAAATCGGAATCTTTTTTTTAATTATTTGATTGATTTTTTCCCCCCATTTATGTACCGAATCGTGACACTAATACCATGTTACAAAGCAAATTGTGACACTAATATGGTCTTACATGCCAAATCGTGACACTAATACCATGTTACAAAGCAAATTGTTACACTAAGATGGTCTTACATGCCGAATCGTGACACTAATACCATGTTACAAAGCAAATTGTGACACTAATATGGTCTTACATGCCGAATCGTGACACTAATACCATATTACAAAGCAAATTGTGACATTAATACCATGTTACAAAGCAAATTGTGACACTAATATGGTCTTACATGCCGAATCGTGACACTAATACCATGTTACAAAGCAAATGGTGACACTAATATGGTCTTACATGTCGAATCGTGACACTAATACCATGTTAAAAAGCAAATTGTGACACTAATATGGTCATCGTGACACTAATACCATGTTACAAAGCAAATTGTGACACTAATATGGTCTTACATGTTGAATCGTGACACTAATACCATGTTACAAAGCAAATAGTGACACTAATATGGTCTTACATGCCGAATCGTGACACTAATACCATGTTACAAAGCAAATTCTGACACTAATATGGTCTTACATGCCAAATCGTGACACTAATACCATGTTACAAAGCAAATTGTGACACTAATATGGTCTTACATGCCGAATCGTGACACTAATACCATGTTACAAAGTAAATTGTGACACTAATATGGTCTTACATGCCGAATCGTGACACTAATACCATGTTACAAAGTAAATTGTGACACTAATATGGTCTTACATGCCGAATCGTGACACTAATACCATGTTACAAAGTAAATTGTGACACTAATATGGTCTTACATGCCGAATCGTGACACTAATACCATGTTACAAAGTAAATTGTGACACTAATATGGTCTTACATGCCGAATCGTGACACTAATACCATGTTACAAAGTAAATTGTGACACTAATATGGTCTTACATGCCGAATCGTGACACTAATACCATGTTACAAAGCAAATTGTGACACTAATATGGTCTTACATGCCGAATCGTGACACTAATACCATGTTACAAAGTAAATTGTGACACTAATATGGTCTTACATGCCAAATCGTGACACTAATACCATGTTACAAAGCAAATTGTGACACTAATATGGTCTTACGTACTGAATTGTGACACTAATACCGTGGTACGTACTGAAGTGTGACACTAATACCATGTTATAAACCAAACTGTGACATTAATATGGTCTTGCATACCAAATTGTGACATTAATTCCGCGGTACGCACCAAATTGTGACAGTAATACCGTGTTACAAACCAAACTGTAACACTAATATGGCGGTACACATTAAACTGTGACAGTATTACTGTGGTATGTACTAAATTGTGACACTAATACCGCAGTACGTACCAAATTGTGACACTAATACCATGTTACAAACCAAACAGTGACACTAATATGGTCTTACGTACCAAATCGGGACTTTTATACCGCTGTACGTACCAAACTGTGACACTAATACCGTGGTACATACCAAATTGTGCCGCTAACACTGCAGTACGTACCAAATTGTGACACTAATACCATGTTACAAGCCAAACTGTGACACTAATACCATGTTACAAACCAAACTGTGACACTAATACCATGTTACAAACCAAACTGTGACACTAATATGGTCTTACATACCAAATCTTGACTTTCATACCGCGGTACGTACCAAACTGGGACACTAATACCGTGGTACATACCAAATTGTGCCGCTAACACTGTAGTGCGTACCAAATTGTGACACTAATACCATGTTACAAGCCAAACTGTGACACTAATACCATGTTACAAATCAAACTGTGACACTAATATTTTCTTACATACCAAATTGTGACTTTTATACCACGGTACGTACCAAACTGTGACACTAATACCGTAGTACATACCATATTGTGCCGCTAACACTGCAGTACGTACCAAATTTTGACACTAATACCATGTTACAAGCCAAACTGTGACACTAACACCATGTTACAAACCAAACTGTGACACTAATATGGTCTTACATACCAAATTGTGACTTTTACACCGCGGTACGTACCAAACTGTGACACTAATACGTGCTACATACCAAATTGTGCCGCTAACACTGCGGTGCGTACCAAATTGTGACACTAATACCATGTTACAAACCAAACTGTGACACTAATACCACGATACATAATAAATCATAGGTACTAAATGGTGACACAACTACTGCGGTATGTAGCGAGCCGTGAGGATTTGGTACCGTTGCACACCTTGCGATAGAACCATCAGTCTGAACAAGCCCCAGCTTACTGCCAAGAGGCTCATGCTTTGATTTCTCCCTGGTTGATTGAAGCTTGATGACAACTCTGGAAGTCGAATGAGTGATTGTGAGGGATGGTCAGCAGATGAATAGCGCCAGCAGGAAGTCCGTGTGGACGGCAAACTCCTGCTGGCTGAAAGTAGAAAGTAACTGCGAGGAAGGGCTGTCCGTCTGAGCGATGGTTCAGTGCTGTCCACTCCCAAAGTCTACTTCTCTGGCACGCAGGGCGTCTTGGATCCTTCACTCTGGAGACAAGAGCCAGATTGCTCGACTAAAGGTTACAGACTGTAAGAGATGCCAGGTGCAGGTCTACAACCATGGTCTGGTCTCACAGACACAAAGAGAGTCAAAGACTGACAAGAGGGTTCACTTCATTCATTTCATTTGCAAAGTGTGAACCCTCTCGCAGAGGTCATGCATATATAAGAAATGCTTGATAAAGTGTACGCAAATAGTGCAAAGTGTGAAAATGTAAATGTAGAGAAACCCGAGGAGAACTATTTTTCTGTAGGTTTAGTGCGAGGAAATAACGGCTGTGTAACATTAATTTGCCCTGTTATTCTTGGAAATGAATTTTTGATATCGGTCGATATCAATAATTATTGACATTTTTTATGACCCATGGAAAATAAGGAGCAGGAGAAAAATATATTTTATTTTAAAATGTAATTTCCTGTGATTATAATCCCTCAACTATCAAGGAAGAAAGGAAATGTCAACACAAACAATGTCAACAAAATAGTAAATTCACATTGAACATTTAACAATAAGCTCTTATATATCATAAATATGTAAGAAATGCTTCATAAAGTGTACGAAAATAGTGCAACGTGTGAAAATGTAAACATAGAGAAACCAGAGGAGAACTATTTTCTGCAGGTTTAGTGCGAGGAAATAACGGCTGTGTAACATTAATTTGCCCTGTTATTCTTATTTAACTATGGAAAGTAATTTTTGTTTTGCAGTAATTGTTTAAATATCATTAATGTATCGGTCGATATCAATAATTATTGACATTTTTTATGACCCATGGAAAATAAGGAGCAGGAGAAAAATATATTTTATTTTAAAATGTAATTTCCTGTGATTATAATCCCTCAACTATCAAGGAAGAAAGGAAATGTCAACACAAACAATGTCAACAAAATAGTAAATTCACATTGAACATTTAACAATAAGCTCTTATATATCATAAATATGTAAGAAATGCTTCATAAAGTGTACGAAAATAGTGCAACGTGTGAAAATGTAAACATAGAGAAACCAGAGGAGAACTATTTTCTGCAGGTTTAGTGCGAGGAAATAACGGCTGTGTAACATTAATTTGCCCTGTTATTCTTATTTAACTATGGAAAGTAATTTTTGTTTTGCAGTAATTGTTTAAATATCATTAATGTATCGGTCGATATCAATAATTATTGACATTTTTTATGACCCATGGAAAATAAGGAGCAGGAGAAAAATATAATGTATTTGAAATGTAATTTCCTGTGATTATAATCCCTCAGCTATCAAGGCAGAAAGGAAATGTCAACACAAACAATGTAAACAAAATAGTAAATTCACATTGAACACTTAACAATAAGCTCTTAAAAATCATGAATATGTAAGAAATGCTTCATAAAGTGTAAAAAAAAGTGTGCAAAGTGTGAAAATGTAAACATAGAGAAACCTGAGAAGAACTATTTTCCTGCAGGTTTAGTGACAGGAAGTTAAAGCTGTGCTCTAAAGGGTGAGCTAAGGTGGTGTGGTATTAGCGGTCTTGCCTTGCATCATTTACAGACCACATTGGTCTGACTACGGTCCCCTTTGAAAAAAAATCCAAATAACTGTCCAGGTGACTTTTCCTCTTTTATCCACAATTTCTTCATTTTGACTTCCTCTTCTCACTCCATGCAAAGAATCAACCAAACATGGTACTTGATACTTTGATCTGATTGGCTGTTAGTGTGTCCCTCCCACTGATCAGTGATCACTTCCTGTGTGCCTTTTGTTCATGCGACCAACCTTCCGCTTTCTTCCCACCAAGAAGGAAAATAAAACATTGACCATTTTATCGAACACATTTTTAATCGGTATCGATTACGTGTCTATCGCGGTTTGTATTGATATCGTTTTATCGCCCAGCTTTGGCAAACTTAAGTGGAGCTTGTTGATGTTTGTCATACTGTGTTCACTGCAGGATGTATCGAAGTGTTACTTAATTACTGAATTACTTTGGGAAATCTTACATAAAGATTAGGATTTGACATTATGATCAAATACATATTTAAAGAATTAACCCAAACCCAAATATAAACCATATATTTTTTCACATGGCCTGATCTGTATTTTTGTCAGAATTTTTTTAACAGGGTTTTTTTTTTAACCTCTTTAGTTGAATTTAGGATAATTGACTTAATGAATTCAGCAAAATAACCATTTTGAATATTGTTTAACAAACTGGATACCAGGCTAACATGTGTCTCTTTTTCTCCCCTCCATGTGGGTGCGCCTCTCCCCATCAACCCCAAACGCCATGTCAGGTAAGCGTCTTCTAGTTTCTACATCCTCCCCTTCTATGATATCTTGCTGTATACTGACTGTTTCCATACATATATTCATTCACTCGCAAATAACGGGACGCTACGCATCATAAATTTGCTTCTTTTCACACGAACCTGGTCTGCCAGAGAATAAGAAGACCAAGCAGAAGCGATCAGTGTTGCCAACTTTTAGCGACTTGGTCACTGTGACGTCTCGAGAACCAGCCTTCTCTCCAGTAGATGTTTGTTTTTATTTTTTTCTGTCAGAGTTACAAATAATAATAATAATAGTTAATTAGATTGAAAATGAGGTTTAAAATTTATTTAAAATTACCACATTGGTGGTGTATTTCCCTGAAGAGTTAGTGCTGCAAAGGGTTTTGGGTATTTGTTCTGTTGTGTTTATGTTGTGTTACGGTGCGGATGTTCTCCCGAAATGTGTTTGTCATTCTTGTTTGGTGTGGGTTCACAGTGTGGCGCATATTTATAACAGTGTTAAAGTTGTTTATACGGCTATACCCTCAGTTTTTAAGGCACGCACGCCCCCAAGACTCTGGTCCGGGTGGAATACGAGATGCAACAACTAATCGATTAAATCCATTAAAATCGATTATAAAAATAGTTAGCGATTAATTTAGTCATCGATTCGTTGGATCTATGCTATGCGCATGCGCAGAGGCTACTTTTTATTTTTTATTTTTTTTAATTTTTTATCAACCTTTATTTTAAACTGCAACATTTACAAACAGCTGAGAAACAATAATCAAAATAAGTATGGTGCCGGTATGCTGTTTTTTCCCCCAATAAAATACTGGAAAGGATAGAAATGTAGTTTGTCTCTTTTATCCGATTATTAATCGATTAATCGAAGTAATAATCGACAGATTCATCGATTATCAAATTAGTTGTTAGTTGCAGCCCTACCCCGGGAGATTTTCGGTAAGGGCAATTCCCGGTAAATTCGGGAGGGTTGGCAAGTATGCTTTACCGCCGTGTGCGCACAGTTTGCTGAAAAACTCAAGTGTACTCGGTATAGAGTTAAGCCGGCGATTTGGCGACTTTGATGGTCAGAAATGTAGATTTGAACTGCTTAGTAATCCCTTCGCAGTTGATGTGGAAAAAGCACCAATCAACCTCCCAATGGAGCTGATTGAACTCCAGTGTGATGACACGCTGAAGTATGATGTATGATGCTGTAGGCGCCGCACAGTTTCCACAATTCATCCCTGACACAATGCCTCAGCTCCGCACCCAAGCTGCTCAAACTGCTCCATGTTCGGCAGCACTTATCTATGTGAGCAACTTTTCTCCTCAATGAAGATGACGAAAACGTCTCACAGGATACGTCTGACTGATGAACACCTTCGTTCGATAATGAAGGTTGCCTCAGCTCAAAGCCTGAGCCCCGACATTAATGAACTAGCATCCAAGAAAAGATGGCAGGTATCTGGCTTGGGCACATCAGATTAGATCAGTGTGTTGCAAACTGAGCAGTTTAAAGTCCTGAATGGTTGGTTTATTCATTGTTATTTTATTTTCAAATTTATTAGCCTGTGGAAAAAGGTAATATTGATATTTACCTCAGAAAGCTGCAAATAGAAAAGAGGCATTACATTTTTATTTAAATTGTATTTGATATGCCATTGATATTTTTTTATTATTATTATTTGAAACTCGATGTTGCATGTCACTATAAAGTTATATAAGCCTTGCTTGTTCAATATTCAATGCAAAACTTGTTTGGGTCCCTGTTAAAAGGTTAATTTGTTCAACTTTGGCCCGCGGCTTTATTCAGTTTTAAATTGTGGCCCACTCTGTATTTGAGTTTGACACCCCTGCCTTAGAAGGTGCAGTACAAAATAAAAAGACTAAAAGAAAAAGAAAAAGACTAAGACGTGACTCCTGGAAAAGGCTTTTATGACTCTTTGGAGGGAGCTGTTTCTTTCAAAGAGCTGTTCAAAAGACTGGATCGTTATTATAGTGAGTTTTTTTGCTGTTATCATCGAGTAAACAATCACTAGTATCAGTTATACCATAAGATGGAGATCAGATTAGTTTAATGTACACAAATCCTACTCTATTGGTGGGAATTATTCTGAAATAATGGTTATAGTTGTATTAATAATAACTAGAATTTGCAAATACTGTAGGAATTGCATGTGAATGTCTTGTGTGCGAGCCGCCGACGTGCGTGAGTGGAACTGAAATGCCATCCATCCATTTTCTATCGCTTGTCCCTTTTGGGATCACTGGAGCCTATCTCAGCAACAATCGGGCGGACGGCGGGGTACACCCTGGACAAGTCGCCACCTCATCACAGGGCCAACATAGATAGACAGACAACATTCACACTCACATTCACACACTAGGGCCAATTTAGTGTTGCCAATCAACTTATCCCCAGGTGCATGTCTGTTTCCATTTAATATTTAATATAAATAATATTTAATAATAATAATAATAGATTGTTTTTTGGTGTATAATCTTAATGTGTGAATGCTTGGATATTCACACATTTAATAATAATAATAATAAATAGATAGTTTTTTGTTGTAGAATCTTAATGTGTGAATGCTTGGATATTCACACATTTAATACTACTAATAATAATAATAAATAGTTTTTTGGTGTAGAATCTTAATGTTTGCATGCTTGGACATTCACACATTTAATAATAATAATAATAATAATAATAATAATAAAAATATATATTTATTTGTTGTGTGTAATCTTAATGTGTGAATATTTGGACCTTCACACATTTAATAATTATAATAATAATAATAATAATAATAATAATGATAAATATATAATTTTTTGTGTAGAATTGTAATGTATGAATGCTTGGCGATTCCCACAATAATAATAATAATGAATAGATAGTTTTCCGGTGTATAATCATAATGTGTGCAAGCTTGGACATTCACACATTTATTAATAATAACAATAACAATAATAAATAAATATATTTTTTGTGTAGAATTTTAATGTATGAATGCTTGTACATTCACACATTTAATAATAAAATAATAATACCTTGTTTTTTCCTTGTAGAATCTTAATGTGTGAATGCTTGAACATTCACACAATAACAGTAATAATAATAATAATAAATAGATAGTTTTTGGTGTAGAATCTTAATGTGTGCATGCTTGGACATTCACACATTTATTAATAATAACAATAATAATAATAATAAATATGTATATTTTGTGTAGAATTTAATGTATGAATGCTTGTACATTCACACATTTAATAATAATAATAATAATACCTTGTTTTTTCTTGTAGAATCTTAATTTGTGAATGCTTGGACATTCACACAATCAATAAACAGTAATAATAATATTAATAAATAGATAGTTTGTGGCGTAGAATCTTAATGTGTGCATGCTTGGACATTCACACATGTATTAATAATAACAATAATAATAATAATAAATATGTATATTTTGTGTAGAATTTAATGTATGAATGCTTGTGCATTCACACATTTAATAATAATAATACCTTGTTTTTTCTTGTAGAATCTTAATGTGTGAATGCTTGGACATTCACACAATCAATAACAATAATAATACTATTAATAAATAGATAGTTTTTGGTGTAGAATCTTAATGTGTGCATGCTTCGACATTCACATATTTAATAATAATAATAATAATAATAGTTAATAGATAGTTTTTGGTGCATAATCTTAATGTGTGAATGCTTGGACATTCACACATATAATAATAGTAATAAATAGATAGTTTTTTTGGTGTAGAATCTAAATGTGTGCATGCTTGGACATTCACACATTTAATAATGATAATAATCATTTAATAAGGCTCAATGTTATATCAGAAATGATTGAGTCTTTCTCTGATGTTTGTTAGTTTTTGTCCGGCTTGACGTCTGTTGTGTTCTACCAGACGATGTTGCAGCTGTAGTAGTTGTGTAATGTTGGCCAGCTGCTATTTTCATGTTCATAATTAATGTTGGACGACGTGCTGTATGACAGACACACATGCATTGTGTGCTCAGTTACAGACCGTGGATTTACTTGCTCCTTCATTATCATTTCCATTCATGATGGGAATGGTAAGATGTTGCCAATACGAGCACGTGTGGCAACATTATACTTGCAAAATCCCCTATTCCCTTGTCTCCGGTCTCATTCATGCAAAGAGCCGCCTGGGCTTCTGATCATGTGACAATGACATCACACATGTGAGGATGTTCTGCCAGCACTTTCAGCGACTCCTCCTTTAGCTTGTCTGCTTTTATTTTGAAGGATACTTTATTCGTTATCAGTCTTTGAGGATATTCTCTTTCCGACCCTGAAGCCATCAATGGAAAATGAAAATGCTTTATTTTAGAGTAAGAAGTCCTGTCGTATTTCTCCACAGCAATATTTATTTTCTTTTTTTTTCCATTTTATTTTTATTGACATTCAGCATCAGACATTCCTATCCATTACATCATATTCACATAAATCATATATCTATTGTCTGCCCTAAATGTCAAAATATTTTTGTTTATATCCCATCCATACCACCCCCCCCCAAAAAAAGAAAGAAACAACAACAAAAACAAAGTAATATCTATAAATACATCGATTAAATAAACAAAAAAATAAATAAAAAAAACAACAGCAAAAAAAAGGAAATAATAATACATTAATAGTGATAATAAATAAAATAAAATATAAACAGATATATATATATATATATATATATATATATATATATATATATATATATATATATATATATATATATATATATATATATATATATATATATATATATAAAATGTGTATGTATATATATATATATATATATATATATATATATATATATATATAAAATGTGTATATATATATATATATATATATATATATATATATTTACATACCTACACATACATATATATACATACCTACATATACACATATAGGGATATAGGATATATATATATATTTTTTTTTTTGCAGTACAATCACTAATTCAAAAAATTAAAGGCCTACTGAAATACGATTTTCTTATTCAAACGGGGATAGCAGGTCCATTCTATGTGTCATACTTGATCATTTTGCGATATTGCCATATTTTTGCTGAAAGGATTTAGTAGAGAACATCGACGATAAAGTTCGCAACTTTTGGTCGCTGATAAAAAAAGCCTCGCCTGAACCGGAAGTAGCAGACGATATGTGCGTGACGTCACAGGTTGTGGAGCTCCTCACATCTGCACATTGTTTACAATCATGGCCACCAGCAGCGAGAGCGATTTGGACCGAGAAAGCGACAATTTCCCCATTAATTTGAGCGAGGATGAAAGATTTGTGGATGAGGAAAGTGAGAGTGAAGGACTAGAGGGTCAGTGGGAGCGATTCAGATAGGGAAGATGCTGTGAGAGGCGGGTGGGACTTGATATTCAGCTGGGAATGACTAAAACAGTAAATAAACACAAGACATATATATTAGCCACAACACAACCAGGCTTATATTTAATATGCCACAAATGAATCCCGCATAACAAACACCTCCCCCCTCCCGTCCATACAACCCGCCAATACAACTCAAACACCTGCACAACACACTCAATCCCACAGCCCAAAGTACCGTTCACCTCCCCAAAGTTCATACAGCACATATATTTCCCCAAAGTCCCCAAAGTTACGTACGTGACTTGCACATAGCGGCACGCACGTACGGGCAAGTGATCAAATGTTTGGAAGCCGCAGCTGCATGCGTACTCACGGTACCGCGTCTGCGCATCCAACTCAAAGTCCTCCTGGTAAGAGTCTTTGTTGTCCCGGTTCTCCACAGGAGAAGTAAAGCTTGACTGTCATCTTTCGGGAATGTAAACAATGAAACACCGGCTGTGTTATCCGGCACAACAGTCAGGGGGTGCATTCTACGGCGGTGGTGCGTTATCCGGCACAACACCTGCCGCAATACACCGCTTCCCACCTACAGCTTTCTTCTTTACTGTCTCCATTGTTCATTGAACAAATTGCAAAAGATTCACCAACACAGAGATACTGTGGAATTTTGCGATGAAAACAGACGACTTAATAGCTGGCCACCATGCTGTCCCAAAATGTCCTCTACAATCCGTGACGTCACACGCAGACGTCATCATACCGAGACGTTTTCAGCAGGATATTCCGCGCGAAATTTAAAATTGCACTTTAGTAAGCTAACCCGGCCGTATTGGCATGTGTTGCAATGTTAAGATTTCATCATTGATATATAAACTATCAGACTGCGTGGTCGGTAGTAGTGGGTTTCAGTAGGCCTTTAAAGCCATGTTTATGGGGCGTACTGGCAATGTTCCCAGTATGAAGTAAATTTCTCCACTTTATAATTAATAAAGGCAGTTATCTTCTCCATTTTATATATGTCCATTGTTGTTTCCATCCATTGCTTCAAAGTTTGGCTCTCCTGGGATATCCATTTCCTAGTAATGGTCTTTTTTACAAGCCACCAGTAGGATATTCATTAAGTGTTTATCTTTCTTCAGCCAGTCCTGAGGTACACCAAAAAACAAAGTTTTACTTTCGAGGGTTATTTCACGTTTTAAAATATCCCGTAGAGCTTGGTGTATCTCTCCTTTATGGTGGAGCAGTCCCAGAAAACATGGTAGTGATTTGCATTTTAAATTCCCACAATTTCTCCAGCAGGCAGGGGAGTTGTTATCATAGTGAGACTTCTGAGAAGGTGTAATAAAAAATCTGATCAAATTTTTCCAGCCAAACTCCCTCCACTTGGGTGAGCTGGTACAAGTCCATTGATGTTTCCATATTATTGTCCATTCTTCCTCCATACTTGCCAACCTTGAGACTTCCGATTTCGGGAGGTGGGGGGCGGGGGCGTGGTTTAGAGGGGAGGAGTATATTTACAGCTAGGATTCATCAAGTCAAGTATTTCATATATATATATATATATATATATATATAAAAAAGAAATACTTGAATTTCAGTGTTCATTTATTTACACATATACACACACATAACACTCATCTACTCATTGTTGAGTTAAGGGTTGAATTGTCCATCCTTGTTCTATTTGTCACTATTTTTCTAACCATGCTGAACGCCCTCACTAATGATGCATTGCTGTGTGGTACGCACAAAAGTGCTTTCATCAAATGCACTAGATGGCAGTATTGTCCTGTTTAAGAGTGTCACAACATTGCTGTTTACGGCAGACGAACTGCTTTACGGTAGACGAAATGCTGTTGTTGTGTGTTGTTACCGCGCTGGGAGGACGTTAATGAAACAGCCTAACAATAAACCCACATAAGAAACCAAGAACTCGCCCTCGATCATTCTACAGTTATAACGTGATTGGGCAGGCACCTGTTTATATAGTGTGCCTGAATTTCGGTAGATTTTCGGGAGAAAATTTGTCCCGGGAGGTTTTCGGGAGAGGCGCTGAATTTCGGGAGTCTTCCGGAAAATCCGGGAGGGTTGGCAAGTATGTCTTCCTCAGATATAGTTATCCCTCCTTCCTTCTCCCATTTTGTTTTAATATATGAAGTTGAATATGATTTCATATTCAACAGACCCTTATACAAGCATGAAACAGTTATATCAATCATTTCTGAATTGTAGGCTTTTGTAAACAGTTCAATCAAACATATACTGGCCTTTGTGACACTTTTCACCTTCATATTAACAAAATGCCGCAACTGCAAATATTGATAGAAGTCTTGGTTTTCTAATATATATGTCCTTTTAATAGTTTCAAAACTAAGCATTTTGTTTATCTTTCATTACACTACATAGAGCTGTTATACCCTTAGATATCCAGTCCTTAAAGGCCTACTGAAACCCACTACTACGGACCACGCAGTCTGATAGTTTATACATCAATGATGAAATCTTAACATTGCAACACATGCCAATACAATACAATGCAATTTTAAATTTCGCGCGAAATATCCTGCTGAAAACGTCTCGGTATGATGACGTCAGCGCGTGACGTCACGGATTGTAGAGGACATTTTGGGACACCATGGTGGCCAGCTATTAAGTCGTCTGTTTTCATCGCAAAATTCCACAATATTCTGGACATCTGTGTTGGTGAATCTTTTGCAATTTGTTCAATGAAGAAAGCTGTAGGTGGGAAGCGGTGTATTGCGGCCGACTTCAGCAACACAAACACGGCCGGTGTTTCATTGTTTACATTCCCGGAAGATGACAGTCAAGCTTTACCATTGGCCTGTGGAGAACTGGGACAACAGAGACTCTTACCAGGAGGACTTTGAGTTGGATGCGCAGACGCGGTACCGTGAGTACGCATGCAGCTGCGGCTTCCAAACATTTGATCGCTTGCCCGTACGTGCGTGCCGCTATGTGCATGTCACGTACGTAACTTTGGGGACTTTGGGGAAAATATATGAACTTTGGGGAGGTGAACGGTACTTTGGGCTGTGGGATTGAGTGTGTTGTGAAGGTGTTTGAGTTATATTGGCGGGTTATATGGACGGGAGGGGGGAGGTGTTTGTTATGCGGGATTAACTTGTGGCATATTAAATATAAGCCTGGTTGTGTTGGGGCTAATAGAGTATACATATGTCTTGTGTTTATTTACTGTTTTAGTCATTCCCAGCTGAATATCAGGTCCCACCCGCCTCTCACAGCATCTTCCCTATCTGAATCGCTCCCACTGCCCTCTAGTCCTTCACTCTCTCTTTCCTCATCCACGAATCTTTCATCCTCACTCAAATTAATGGGGAAATCGTCGCTTTCTCGGTCCGAATCGCTCTCGCTGCTGGTGGCCATGATTGTAAACAATGTGCGGATGTGAGGAGCTCCACAACCTGTGACGTCACGCGCATATCGTCTGCTACTTCCGGTACAGGCAAGGCTTTTTTATCAGCGACCAAAAGTTGCAAACTTTATCGTCGATGTTCTCTACTAAATCCTTTCAGCGAAAATATGGCAATATCGCGAAATGATCAAGTATGACACATAGAATGGACCTGCTATCCCTGTTTAAATAACTACATTTCAGTAGGCCTTTAAATCTTGAGTCTAATTTATTAGGTATAAACTCTGTATCATAGGCACACCATTTAAGAACTGCAATATCATTCTCGAGTTTGTATTCCTTTATGATCATTTTCCACACTTTAAGGGTCCATTTCACCCATGGGTTGTCAATGTTATTTATGTGGGTTTGTAAATTGCTATCCACCAGGATTGCTGGTATGGAGATGGAGGGCATTTCTTCTTCAATCATTTTCTATTGAGCAACATATGACGGGTTGCACCAGCGTATCACTGCTCTCATCTGGGCTGCAAAATAGTAATATCGGAGGCAAGGTAAACCCCATCCTCCCTTTTGTAAAGTTTTGAGACGAACTCTTGGCCTTTTTACTTTGCCATATATACCTTGATAGCATTTTGTCCCATTCATTGAATTGGTTTTGGTTCATCTCTATTGGCAGGGTTTGAAATAAGTACAGCAGTCTTGGCAGTACATTCATTTTAATGGAATCAATTCTAGAACTAAGAATAAAAAAAAGGAATCAAGTTCCATCTTGCTATGTCATCTTTTATTTTTTTATGTATGGGTGGATAATTTTATTCTTTGTTAGACATTTGACGAATTAATGCCCAGGTATTTAAAAGACTCTGTTTGCCATATCAGAGGGTAACTACTTCTGATTTCCCCTGGTGGGTTATAATTATATGAGAGTAGATGGGTTTTACCCAGAGGTGTGGACTCGAGTCACATGACTTGGACTCGAGTCAGACTCGAGTCATGAATTTGATGACTTTAGACTCGACTTGACGGTGGCAGAGGGGTTAGTGCATCTGCCTCACAATACGAAGGTCCTGAGTAGTCTTGGGTTCAATCCCGGGCTCGGGATCTTTCTGTGTGGAGTTTGCGGGCTTCACGGTGGCAGAGGGGTTAGTGCATCTGCCTCACAATACGAAGGTCCTGAGTAGTCTTGGGTTCAATCCCGGGCTCGGGATCTTTCTGTGTGGAGTTTGCATGTTCTCCCCGTGACTGCGTGGGTTCCCTCCGGGTACTCCGGCTTCCTCCCACTTCCAAAGACATGCACCTGGGGATAAGTTGATTGGCAACACTAAATTGGCCCTAGTGTGTGGATGTGAGTGTGAATGTTGTCTGTCTATCTGTGTTGGCCCTGCGATGAGGTGGCGACTTGTCCAGGGTGTACCCCGCCTTCCGCCCGATTGTAGCTGAGATAGGCTCCAGCGCCCCCGCGACCCCAAAGGGAATAAGCGGTAGAAAATGGATGGATGGAGACTCGACTTGACAAAATGTAAAAAGACTTGCAACTCGACTTAGACTTTAACATCAATGACTTGTGACTTCACTTGGACTTGAGCCTTTTGAATTGACATGACTTGCTACTTTCCCCAAAACCCAAATATGAAAAAGTTATTCGGGAGCGCTCCGTATTTTTCATTGTGTACTTGTCTATCAGCGTTGCGTGTGTCAGCTGGTGTGGTCTCAGTACAACAGCCAATCAAATTAGATCTACTTTGTTTTCATCACACAGCATTCATCCAATCAAATTGCAGGACAACCAACGAAGAAGACATGTCCAAACCACACGCCAGTGAACAAAAAATGATACCTAAAATAATTTCGTTTGGGTATAAAAATTACGAGGTGGTCAACACAAAACGGTTTGCAATATGCAACACATGCGGTTCGAAAATTACTGATGGAGAGGAAACAACTTCCAACTTCGTCCGGCATTTGAAGTTGCACAAAGAACGGTAAGTTTTGAATGTAAGATAACGTTTATTGGCTAAGTAACGTGACTTTTATTTGCTGTGTAGTTAAATCAGTGAGGCTGTAAACTCACTGCTAACGTTATAACGTTATTGCAAACACGGGAATCTGTTGCAGTTCACTACCTTATTCATACTTTTTGTTCAGTGATTTTTTTAAGCAGGGTTACGTTAGTCAATATATCACACGTAACGTTAGACGGCGGTCAGCAGCACCGCGTATTTTAGCCACCTAAAAAAAAGACAAAAATAGTAAAATAAAGGTCAGTTAAAATGTATACTATATTATGAATATGTGTACCGTTTTAGCTAGCTTTCTGACATACTGTTGGTTGTTTACCTCAGTGGTCCCCAACCACCGGGCCGCGGCCCGGTACTGGTCCGTGGATCGATTGGTATCGGGCCGCACAAGAATATATATTTTTTTTTTTTTTTTTTTTTTTTTTAATTAAATCAACATAAAAAACACAAGATACACTTACAAGTAGTGCACCAACCCAAAAAAAACTCTCTCCCCCTTTTGTTCTGGGCATTGAACATGAAGACTCTTCCTTCACTGTTCCGAGTGGCCATGAGAGTCTTGGCAGTGCCTGCCTCCAGTGCTCCAGTGGAGCGAGTTTTCAGCCATGGTGGCATCATACTACGCCCCCATCGTGCACAAATGACTGACAGACTCTTGGCTAATTTGGTATTTTGCAAATGCAATGCAGCATAGGGCCCTGACATATAAAAAGTACAACTTTTTTGTTATGTTCACGTATATGTCATGTTTTTTCAATGTTAACACTTTTGTACAAATAAGTACATTTGCACTTTATTTTTCAATGTGTTTGTTCTGTAAAGGAATGAGTTAATGTTTAAAATGACTGGTTAATAGTGCTATTATAAAGTGCAATGTCAGCACAATTTTATTTCCTGCAATTTAAAATGCACTTGTTTTAATAAATAAATACAGCGTTTGAAAAGCATACACAATCTGTGTTAATATATTAGTCTGTGGTTAAAAGGACTTGAAAGGACTCGAAACTCAAAATGCAGGACTTAGGACTTGACTTGAGACTTTCCAGTCTTGACTTTGGACTTGACTCGGGGCTTGCCTGTCTTGACTCGGGACTTGACTCGGACTTGAGGGCAAAGACTTGACACTTACTTGTGACTTGCAAAACAATGACTTGGTCCCACCTCTGGTTTTACCTATATTGATTTGATATCCTGATAGTTGACTATACAGTTCAAATGATTGCATTAATTAAAATTAATCCACAGCAATATTTCAACATTTCGATGTTAACTGACATTAGACGAGTAAACCCTCTGCAGGCCTGCTTGTATCGCACATGATATCACACACAAGTAAACATGCTGCAGGGCCGCTTGTATCGCACATGATGTCACACACAAGTAAACACTGCATGGCTGCTTGTATCGCACATGATATCACACACAAGTAAACATGCTGCAGGACCACCTCTGTTGCACATGATATCACACTCAAGTAAACACGCTGCAGGACCGCTTGTATCGCACATGATATTGTACACAAGTAAACACGCTGCGGACTGCTTATAGTGCACATGATATCACACACAAGTTGACACTCGGCAGGACTGCTTGTATCGCACATGATATCACACACAAGTAAACACTCTGCAAGCCTGCTTGTATCGCACATGATACCGCACACAAGTAAACACTCTGCAGGACTGCTTTTACGGCACATGATATCACACACAAGTAAACACGCTGCAGGACCGCTTGTATCGCACATGATATCGTACACAAGTAAACAGGCTGCGGACTGCTTATACAGCACATGATATCACACACAAGTTGACACTCGGCAGGACTGCATGATATCACACACAAGTTGACACTCGGCAGGACTGCTTGTATCGCACATGATACATCACACAAGTAAACACTCTGCAGGACTGCTTTTACGGCACATGATATCACACACAAGTAAACAATCTGCAGGACTGCTTGTATCGCACATGATATCACACACAAGTAAACGCGCTGCAGGACCACTTCTATTGCACATTATATCACACGCAAGTAAACACGCTGCAGGACCGCTTGTATCGCACATGATATCGTACACAAGTGAACACGCTGCGGACTGCTTATATTGCACATGATATCACACACAAGTTGACACTCGGCAGGACTGCTTGTATGGCACATGATATCACACACAAGTAAACACTCTGCAGGCCTGCTTGTATCGCACATGATACCGCACTAAGGCTGCAGCTAACGATTATTTTTCTATCGATTAATCTATAGATTATTTTTTTCGATTAATCGGTTAATCTATAGATTATTTTTTCGATTAATCTATAGATTATTTTTCCTTTTACCGATTATTTTTTTTATTTAAAATGAAGATGAAAAAATAAATGTAGGCCAGTTTTTTCAAAAGGCATGGCTTTTATTTACAAAAAAAAAAGTATGGCCACTCAGTCAACATTGACAACAACATGACAAAATATTCTGTAACAATGTAAACATTTAACAAAATTAAAAGTAGCTTATTTGCTTTTAATGTGCAAATATAAAAGTAAACATCCAGTGCAAATCTTAATATTCTGCAATAGTATAAGCATTTCAAAAGTAAAAGTATTGCTTATTTTGCTTTAAAATGTGCAAAAATAAAGATAAACATCCAATTCAAAAAAGTGCAAAACGGAAATATTCTGTAACAACAGTGTAAACATTTCAACAAAAGTAAAAGTATTGCTTATTTGCTAAAATGTGCAAAAATAAAGATAAACATCCAATACAAAAAAGTGCAAAACGAAATATTCTGTAACAACAGTGTAAACATTTCAACAAAAGTAAAACTTTTGCTTATTTTGCTTAATAACACAACAATGATAGTATGATTAAAGTGAAAGTTAATTGTTCGTTTGTACATAGTATACGTAATTGTTAATGTTGTAAAAGGTATTTGCACAACTAATTAACGTTAGCGTTAAAGAGGAGCGCGTCTTTGTAAACACTGAACAGGCACGCCAAACGCTCCTCTCAGAGCGAAACGGTGCTTTAGTTTATGAATTTACAACGCAGATACAAATGACACATTCATGTTTTTGTGTAATGATGACAACGTATACTCACGCGGACGATTGACTAGTTGATGGTGATGGCAAGAACGCTGCCGTTGTGCTGCTATGATAGGCCATTTCCGCTCGACACAGTGTGCATACAACAACATTATTAGCAGAGGTGGGTAGAGTAGCCAGAAATTGTACTCAAGTAAGAGTACTGTTACTTTAGAGATTTATTACTCAAGTAAAAGTAAGGAGTAGTCACCCAAATATTTACTTGAGTAAAAGTAAAAAGTATGTTGTGAAAAAACTACTCAAGTACTGAGTAACATACACACACATATCATATATATATATATATATATATATATATATATATATATATATATATATATATATATATATATATATATATATGTGTGTGTGTATATATATACACACACACACACACATATATATATATATATATATATATATATATATATATATATATATATATATATATGTGTGTGTGTATATATATACACACACACACATATATATATATATATATATATATATATATATATATATACATACATTGATATATACAGTATATAATTTATATTTATTTATTTTGCCGTTTTTGTTTACATGTTAAAGGTGTTTTAATAATTATACATGCATGTTTAACATATAGATTCGTTTCTTTCATGAAGACAAGAATATAAGTTGGTGTATTACCTGATTCTGATGACTTGCATTGATTGTAATCAGGAAGCAGTGCTGGTAACGTCCACGTTTTCAAATGGAGGAGAAAAAAAGTTCCTCCTTTCTGTCTAATACCACATGAAAGTGGTTGTTATTTGGCATCTTATTTGTCCACCTTCCATATTCGTTTTTATACCCTTTACAAGAAATACATTGGCGGCAAACTCCATAGCTTGCTAGCTTGTTTGCGCTGGCTTTCGGAGACTCTTATTTTGAAAGCGCAGGCGCGATGGAGCGGGACTTTTATTGTGAAGACAGGAACTGTGCAGTCAGTCTTTACGGTTGAAATAAAAAAAGGGTCTTTTTTCCTTCACACTTTTGATTGATTGATTGGAACTTTTATTAGTAGATTGCACAGTACAGTACATATTCCGTACAATTGACCACTAAATGGTAACACCCGAAGTTAGCTCGGAGCCAGTCAGGTCATGTGACCCCTGGCTCTGTTTGATTGGTCCAACGTCACCAGTGACTGCATCTGATTGGTGGAACGAAGTGAAACGTCACCAGTAAGGCAGGCACTTTGAAGGTCTGTCTGACAGACCAAAACAAACAAAGCGTGCATTAACAGATCGATAAAAATTAGTAGCGAGTAGCGAGCTGAATGTAGATAAAAGTAGCGGAGTAAAAGTAGCGTTTCTTCTTAGGCCGTTTATTGAAATACTCCCACACTTTTGACGACTTTTGGCGTGCTTTTTTCCCCTCGCTCGCACCGCTCGCATCGTCTGCTTTGCGCTCCGCCATGACGGTAGTGTGGCGTAAATATGCGACGCGTCGACGAACAAAAACGTCCTCGACGTATTTACGTAACCGATGACGTCGACTACGTCGACGCGTCGTTTCAGCCCTATACCACACACAAGTAAACACGCTGCAGGACCGCTTGCATCGCACATGACATCGCACACAAGTTGACACTCTGCAGGACTACTTGTATTGCACATGATATCGCACACAAGTTAATCGATGCTTTTTTGCCGACATCCAAAACGAAGAGCAACGTGGACTCTGAAAACACACGCTGTGGACTGCTTATATTGCACATGGTACCACACACAAGTTGACACTCTGCTGGACCGCTTGTATCGTACATGATATCGCACACAACTAAACACGCTGCAGGACTGCTTGTAATTCAGATGATATCACACACAACTAAACACTCTGCAAGACTGCTTGTATCGCGCATGATATCACACACAAGTAAACAGTTTGCAGGACTACTTGTATCGCACATGATATCACACACAAATAAACACTCTGCGGGACCGCTTGTATAGCACATGATATCACACACAAATAAACACTCTGCGGGACCGCTTGTATAGCACATGATATCACACACAAGTAAACAGTTTGCAGGACTACTTGTATCGCACATGATATCACACACAGTTCATCCTAAATGAGTGAGGCAGCAGACTGGACAATGTTGTTGTGGACAAGTTGGAAATGTTTCCTGGCAACTCATTTCACGCTCTTATTCTTGTGGAAGAGGTCCGTTTTTCTCTACGAGGAAACAAATAAACAACGAGTGTCTTGCAGAGATAATTATAGTGTTATATCCTGTATACACACACACACACACACACACACACACACACACACACACACACACACGCACACGCACAGTGTTTGATCTGAGGTTGCAAAGTCAGAGCAGGCCTGTGGACAAGAGATAATTAGACAAGAGATAATTAGTTCAAAGATTCAATGTGAGCTGGGCCACACGGTGGAAAAAAAATGCTGTGTCAGCGTTATGCTATCATCTTGAGCTTCTCTGTTGGCTAATTGAAAATGAATTTAAGTGTCCAAACCTAAGCTTCCCTCACCCACTGAAGGGTTATAGGGTACTTTGTAGTTATTTCCCAGATTTAACCTTAGCTCCTTTCTCCGAAAAAATCGACGAGGCCTCAATGGTTAGTCCTACCATTTTTTTTTGTGTGTGTGATTGTTAAAATGCATAAATGTTTTGATAGCATTCTCAGAAACACTAGCTATGTGCACATGGACACATTGAATCGGATTAAAAGCCTAATTTAATCCATTTAAAAAAAGAGAGGTAAAACAAAAGTAGTGAACAGAAGGGAAACAAATGATAAATATTAGGGATGTCCGATAATGGCTTTTTGCCGATATTCCGATATTGTCCAACTCTTAATTACCGATACCGATATCAACCGATACCGATATATACAGTCGTGGAATTAACACATTATTATGCCTAATTTGGACAACCAGGTATGGTGAAGATAAGGTCCTTTATAAAAAAATTAATAAAATAAAATAAGATTAAAAAAATTAAACATTTTCTTGAATAAAAAAGAAAGTAAAACAATATAAAAACAGTTACATAGAAACTAGTAATTAATGAAAATGAGTAAAATTAACTGTTAAAGGTTAGTACTATTAATGGACCAGCAGCACGCACAATCATGTGTGCTTACGGACTGTAATAGTACTAACCTTTAACAGTTAATTTGACTAATTTTCATTAATTACTAGTTTCAATGTAACAGTTTTTATATTGTTTTACTTTCTTTTTTATTCAAGAAAATGTTTTTAATTTATTTATCTTATTTTATTTTATTTTATTTTTTTTAAAAAGGACCTTATCTTCACTATACCTGGTTGTCCAAATTAGGCATAATAATGTGTTAATTCCACAACTGTATATATCGGTATCGGTTGATATTGGTATCGGTAATTAAGAGTTGGACAATATCGGAATATCGGCAAAAAGCCATTATCGGACATCCCTAATATTTATAATTTGTTTCCCTTCTGTTCACTACTTTTGTTTTACCTCTCTTTTTGAAATGGATTAAGTTAGGCTTTTAATAATAACTATATATATTGGTTGATATCGGTATCGGTATTTAAAGAGTTGGACAATATCGGAATATCGGATATCGGCAAAAAGCCATTATCGGACATCCCTAGGAACAAACCTTTTGTGTGAATGAGTGTAAATGGGAGAGGGAGGTTTTTTGGCTTAGTGTAGTAATTGTAGGTGTATCTTGTGTTTTTTATGTTGATTTAATTTAAAAAAACAAAAACAAAAAACACCGATACGATAATTAAAAAAACGATACCGATATTTTCCGATATTACATTTAAAAGCATTTATTGGCCGATAATATCGGCCTGCCGACATCTCTAATAAATATTGTGATAACGTCAGACAAGCACAAATGCACAAAGCCATGTTCGTTTACTTAGTCAGCACCTGCAGTGAGCCAACTCGTCCAAAAGATGGCGCCATAATACCCATCTCTTTGTTTATGTTAGGTTCTGCGCATGTCAAAGTTATTCGATTTAAGGTGTGACCTAATTCTACCTGTTTAGGTCAAGAAGGAGTCCGGTAAAGTCCCAAATGACCCAAATGGTCCCAATTATTAATTGGGGTCCCAAAAATGTCCAAAATTAACTCAAATGGTCCAAATGATAAATTAGGTTCCAAAAAGGTCCCAAATTAACACAAATGTCCCAATTTAAATGGGGTACAAAAAGGTCCCAAATGAACCCAAATGTTCCAAATAATGAATGAGGTTCCAAAAAGGTATCAAATGGTCCCAATGATAAATGAGGTCCCAAAAAGGTTCCTAATTAACTCAAATGTCCCAATGAAAGTGGGGTACAAAAAGGTCCCAAATGATCCCAAATGGTGCCAATGATATATGAGGTCCCAAAAAGGTTCCTAATTAACTCAAATGTTCCAATGAAAATGGGGTACAAAAAGGTCCCAAATTAACCCAAATGGTGCCAATGATAAATGAGGTCCCAAAAAGGTCTCAAATTAACCCAATCGGTCCCAATTAAAAATAAGGTGCCAAAAAGGTCTCAAATGAACCCAAATGGTCCCAATGATAAATTATGTCCCCAAAAGGTCCCAAATGAACCCAAATGGTCCCAATGATAAATGATGTCGCCAAAAGGTCCCAAATGAACCCAAATGGTCCCAATGATAAAGTAGGTCCCAAAAAGGTTTCAAATTAACCCAAATGGTCCCAATAATAAATTATGTCCCAAATGAACCCAAATGGTCCCAATGATAAAGTAGGTCCCAAAAAGGTCCCAAATGAACCCAAATGGTCCCAATGATAAAGTAGGTCCCAAAAAGGTCCCAAATGAACCCAAATGGTCCCAATGATAAATTATGTCCCCAAAAGGTCCCAAATGAACCCAAATGGTCCCAATGATAAAGTAGGTCCCAAAAAGGTTTCAAATTAACCCAAATGGTCTCAATAATAAATTATGTCCCAAATGAACCCAAATAGTCCCAATGATAAAGTAGGGTCCCAAATGAACCCAAATGGTCCCAATGATAAAGTAGGTCCCAAAAAGGTCCCAAATGAACCCAAATGGTCCCAATGATAAATGATGTCCCCAAAAGGTCCCAAATGAACCCAAATGGTCCCAATGATAAAGTAGGTCCCAAAAAGGTTTCAAATTTACCCAAATGGTCCCAATAATAAATGATGTCCCAAATGAACCCAAATAGTCCCAATGATAAAGTAGGGTCCCAAATAAACCCAAATGGTCCCAATGATAAATGATGTCCCCAAAAGGTCCCAAATGAACCCAAATGGTCCAATAATAAATGAGGTCCTAAAAAGGTCTCAAAGTGACCCAAATTGTCCCAATGATAAATGAGGTCCCAAAAAGGTCTCAAATGAAGACAAATGGTCCCAATGATAAATGATGTCCCCAAAAGGTCCCAAATGAACCCAAATGGTCCCAATGATAAATGATGTCCCCAAAAGGTCCCAAATGAACCCAAATGGTCCCAATGATAAACGATGTCCCAAATGAACCCAAATGGTCCCAATGATAAATGATGTCCCCAAAAGGTCCCAAATGAACCCAAATGGTCCCAATGATAAACGATGTCCCCAAAAGGTCCCAAATGGTCCCAATGATAAAGAAGGTCCCAAAAAGGTCCCAAATGAACCCAAATGGTCCCAATGATAAATGATGTCCCCAAAAGGTCCCAAATGAACCCAAATGGTCCCAATGATAAATGATGTCCCTAAAAGGTCCCAAATGAACCCAAATAGTCCCAATGATAAATTATGTCCCTAAAAGGTCCCAAATGAACCCAAATGGTCCTAATGATAAATGATGTCCCCAAAAGGTCCCAAATGGTCCCAATGATAAATGATGTCCCCAAAAGGTCCCAAATGAAGCCAAATGGCCCCAATGATAAATGATGTCCCAAATGAACCCAAATGGTCCCACTGATAAAGTAGGTCCCAAAAAGGTTTCAAATTAACCCAAATGGTCCCAATGATGAATGATGTCCCCAAAAGGTCCCAAATTAACCCAAATGGTCCCAATGATAATTGATGTCCCCAAAAGGTCCCAAATGAACCCAAATGGTCCCAATGATAAATGATGTTCCCAAAAGGTCCCAAATGGTCCCAATGATAAATGATGTCCCCAAATGAACCCAAATGGTCCCAATGATAAATGATGTCCCCAAAAGGTCCCAAATGAACCCAAATGGTCCCAATGATAAATGATGTCCCCAAAAGGTCCCAAATGGTCCCAATGATAAATGATGTCCCCAAAAGGTCCCAAATGAAGCCAAATGGCCCCAATGATAAATGATGTCCCCAAAAGGTCCCAAATGAACCCAAATGGTCCCACTGATAAAGTAGGTCCCAAAAAGGTTTCAAATGAACCCAAATGGTCCCAATGATAAATGATGTCCCCAAAAGGTCCCAAATTAACCCAAATGGTCCCAATGATAATTGATGTCCCCAAAAGGTCCCAAATGAACCCAAATGGTCCCAATGATAAATGATGTTCCCAAAAGGTCCCAAATGAACCCAAATGGTCCCAATGATAAATTATGTCCCCAAATGAACCCAAATGGTCCCAATGATAAATGATGTCCCCAAATGAACCCAAATGGTCCCAATGATGAATGATGTCCCCAAAAGGTCCCAAATGAACCCAAATGGTCCCAATGATAAATGATGTCCCCAAAAGGTCCCAAATGGTCCCAATGATAAATGATGTCCCCAAAAGGTCCCAAATGAACCCAAATGGTCCCACTGATAAAGTAGGTCCCAAAAAGGTTTCAAATGAACCCAAATGGTCCCAATGATAAATGATGTCCCCAAAAGGTCCCAAATGAACTCAAATGGTCTCACTGATAAAGTAGGTCCCAAAAAGGTTTCAAATGAACCCAAATGGTCCCAATGATAAATGATGCCCCAAAAGGTCCCAAATGAACTCAAATGGTCCCAATGATAAATGATGTCCCCAAAAGGTCCCAAATGAACTCAAATGGTCCCAATGATAAAGTAGGTCCCAAAAAGGTTTCAAATTAACCCAAATGGTCTCAATGATAAATTATGTCCCAAAAATGTCTATAATGAAGCCAAATGGTCCCAATAAAAATGGAGTACTAAAAGGTCCCAAATGAAGCCAAATGATCCCAATGAAAAATGAGGTTCCAAAAAGTTCTCAAATGAAGCCAAATGGTCCCAATGATAAATGAGGTCCCAACAAGGTCTCAAATAAAGCCAAATAGCCCCAATGATGAATGCGGTCCCAAAACTGTACACAGTATTGTCGTTTTAAAAATAAAAATATCGTAAAACCGTAAATTGATAACACTTTGATAAACTCACCGACCGGTGACACTGCTTTTTTACCGGAGAAGCAAGCTATCTCTAACTAGCTTAAATGCTAACATGAAAACTAAAGACATTAACACATTTCTCCAATAAAATAATTCTAATAATAATATTAACATTTGATAACAAATCCCAAAGTGCTACATATTAAAAAGCATAACAACAATGTTTACTGTAAATACAATGGTGTTAGTGTTTAGTGATAACGTGAATGTTTACTTGTGTGCGATACAAGCAGTCCTGCAGAGTGTTCACTTCTGTGTGATATCATGTGCGATACGAGCGGTCCTGCAGAGTGTTTACTTGTGTGCGATATCCTGTGCGATATAAGCGGTCCTACAGAGTGTTTACTTGTGTGATATCATGTGCGATACAAGCAGTCCTGCAGAGTGTTTACTTGTGTGTGATATCATGTGCGATACAAGCAGTCCTGCAGAGGGTTTACTTGTGTGTGAGATATCATGTGTGATACAAGCAGTCCTGCAGAGTGTTTACTTGTGTGTGATATCATGTGCGATACAAGCAGTCCTGCAGAGGGTTTACTCGTGTGTGATATCATGTGCGATACAAGCAGTCCTGCGGAGTGTTTACTTGTGTGTGATATCATGTGCGATACAAGCAGTCCTGCGGAGTGTTTACTTGTGTGTGATATCATGTGCAATACGAGCGGTCCTGCAGAGGGTTTACTTGTGTCTGATATCCTGTGCGATACAAGCAGTCCTACAGAATGTTTACTTGTGTGATATCATGTGCGATACAAGCAGTCCTGCAGAGTGTTTACTTGTGTGTGATATCATGTGCGATACGAGCGGTCCTGCAGAGGGTTTACTTGTGTGTGATATTCTGTGTGATACAAGCAGTCCTACAGAGTGTTTACTTGTGTGATATCATGTGCAATACAAGCAGTCCTGCAGAGTGTTAACTTGTGTGTGATATCATGTGCGATACAAGCAGTCCTGCAGAATGTTTACTTGTGTGATATCATGTGCGATACAAGCAGTCCTGCAGAGTGTTTACTTGTGTGTGATATCATGTGCGATACAAGCAGTCCTGCAGAGTGTTTACTTGTGTCTGATATCATGTGCGATACAAGCAGTCCTGCAGAGTGTGTGATATATTTTAAGATGGAGTCCCAACATTATAAGATTTCAAGCTGATACATGTGAAGATGATATTTTAAGATGGAATCCTAAAATTTGAAGATATCAAGCAGATACATGTGAAGATGATATTTTAAGATGGAGTCCCGACATCTGAAGATTTCAAGCCGATACATGTGAAGATGATATTTTAGGATGGAGTCCCAACATTTGAAGATTTCAAGCTGATACATGTGAAAATGATATTTTAGGATGGAGTCCCAACATTTGAAGATTTCAAGCTGATACATGGGAAGATACATGTGAAGATGATATTTTAAGATGGAGTCCCAACATTATAAGATTTCAAGCTGATACATGTGAAGATGATATTTTAAGATGGAATCCTAAAATTTGAAGATATCAAGCAGATACATGTGAAGATGATATTTTAAGATGGAGTCCCGACATCTGAAGATTTCAAGCCGATACATGTGAAGATGATATTTTAAGATGGAGTCCCAACATTATAAGATTTCAAGCCGATACATGCGTAGATGATATTTTAAGATGGAGTCCCAACCTTTGAAGATTTCAAGCCGATACATGTGAAGATGATATTTTAAGATGGAGTCACATCATTTCAAAATTTCAAGCCGATACATGTGAAGATGATATTTTAAGATGGAGTCCCAATATTTTAGGATTTCAAGCCGATACATGTGAAGATGATACTTTAAGATGGAGTCACATCATTTCAAGATTTCAAGCCGATACATGTGAAAATGATGTTTTAAGATGGAGTCCCAACATCTGAAGATTTCAAGCTGATACATGTGAAAATGATATTTTTAGATGGAGTCCCAACATTTGAAGATTTCAAGCCGATACATGTGAAGATTATATTTTAAGATGGAGTCCCAATATTTTAGGATTTCAAGCCGATACATGTGAAGATGATATTTTAAGATGGAGTCCCGACATCTGAAGATTTCAAGCCGATACATGTTAAGATGATATTTTAGGATGGAGTCCCAACATTTGAAGATTTCAAGCTGATACATGTGAAGATGATATTTTAAGATGGAGTACCAACATTATAAGATTTCAAGCCGATACATGCGTAGATGATATTTTAAGATGGAGTCCCAACCTTTGAAGATTTCAAGCCGATACATGTGAAGATGATATTTTAAGATGGAGTCACATCATTTCAAAATTTCAAGCTGATACATGTGAAGATGATATTTTAAGATGGAGTCCCAATATTTTAGGATTTCAAGCCGATACATGTGAAGATGATACTTTAAGATGGAGTCACATCATTTCAACATTTCAAGCCGATACATGTGAAAATGATGTTTTAAGATGGAGTCCCAACATTTGAAGATTTCAAGCCGATACATGTGAAGATTATATTTTAAGATGGAGTCCCAATATTTTAGGATTTCAAGCCGATACATGTGAAGATGATATTTTAGGATGGAGTCCCAACATTTGAAGATTTCAAGCTGATACATGTGAAGATGATATTTTAAGATGGAGTCCCAACATTATAAGATTTCAAGCCGATACATGCGTAGATGATATTTTAAGATGGAGTCCCAACCTTTGAAGATTTCAAGCCGATACATGTGAAGATGATATTTTAAGATGGAGTCACATCATTTCAAAATTTCAAGCCGATACATGTGAAGATGATATTTTAAGATGGAGTCCCAATATTTTAGGATTTCAAGCCGATACATGTGAAGATGATATTTTAAGATGAAGTCCCAACCTTTGAAGATTTCAAGCCGATACATGTGAAGATGATATTTTAAGATGGAGTCACATCATTTCAAGATTTCAAGCCGATACATGTGAAGATGATATTTTAAGATGGAGTCACATCATTTTTAAGATTTCAAGCCGATACATGTGAAGATGATATTTTAAGATGGAGTCACATCATTTCAAGATTTCAAGCCGATACATGTGAAGATGATATTTTAAGATGGAGTCACATCATTTTTAAGATTTCAAGCCGATACATGTGAAGATGATATTTTAAGATGAGTCCCAACCTTTGAAGATTTCAAGGCGATACATGTGAAGATGATATTTGAAGACGGAGATGAGGTTGAGGCAGGCTTGGTGTTTGTGCTGAAGTGTGACTCACAAACATGGAGAGTGACGTCGTGATCAGAAAGAAGACGTGACTCACCTTCCTGCTTCCTCCTCACTTCTGACACACGTTCCTCCGCACCGAGGAGAAGAAGAAAAATCATCTTTACAAAATTTCTTGAATTGTGTTGACATCTGGCTGTGGATATTTATGATACTGTCGCAGATATGATACTGTTGTATATATGATACTGTCGCAGATCTGATACAATCGCAGATATAATACTGATACTGTTGCAGATATGATACTGTTGTATATGTGATACTGGTGTATATATGATACTGTCGTATTTATGATACTGTCGTAGATATGATAATGTCGTATATATGATACTGTTGTATATATGATACTATCGCGGATTTGATACTGTCGCAGATGTGATACTATCGCAGATATAATACTGTCACAGGTATGATACTGTCGCAGATATGGTACTGTTGTATATGTGGTTCTGTTGTATATATGATACTGTCCCAGATATGATACTGTTGTATATATGATACTGTCGCGGATTTGATACTGTCGCAGGTCTGATACTGTCACAGGTATGATACTGTCACAGGTATGATACTGTCGCAGATATGATACTGTTGTATATGTGGTACTGTTGTATATATGATTCTGTTGTATTTATGATACTGTCATATATATGATACTGTCGCGGATTTGATACTGTCGCAGATGTGATACTGTCACAAGTATGATACTGTCGCAGATATGGTACTGTTGTATATGTGGTACTGTTGTATATATGATACTGTCGCAGATATGATACTGTTGTATATATGATACTGTTGCAGATATACTTACGTTGTGTATATATATACATATATATATATATATATGCGATACTGTCACAGATTTGATACTGTCACAGATATGATATTGTTGTACATATGATACTGTCACAGATATAATACTGTCGTACATATGATACTGTCGCAGATTTGATACTGCCGTAGACATGATACTGTTGTGTATATGATACTGTCGCAAATATGTTACTTTTGTAAATATGATACTGTTGCAGATATAATTATGTTATATATATATATATATATATATATATATATACGATGTATATGTGACTCTGTAGTATTTTTGATACTGTTGCAGATATGATACTGTCTTACATATGATACTGTCGCAGATATAATACTGCCGTAGTAATGATACTGTTGTGTATATGATACTGTCACAGATTTTATATTGTCGCAGATATGATACTGTCACAGATTTGATACTGTCGCAGATATGATGCTGTCGCAGATATGGTACTGTTGTATATATACTACTGTCATAGTTATGATACTGTCACAGGTATGATACTGTCGCAGATATGATACTGTTGTATATATGATACTGTCGTATTTATGATATTGTCGCAGATATGATACTGTCGTATATATGATACTGTTGTATATATGATACTGTTGCGGATATGATACTGTTGCAGATTTGATACTGTCACAGATGTGATACTATCACAGATATAATACTGTCACATGTATGATACTGTCGCAGATATGATACTGTTGTATATGTGGTATGGTTGTATATATGATACTGTCGCAGATATGATAATGTTGTATATATGATACTGTTGCAGATATAATGCTGTTGTATATATGATACTGTCTCAGATTTGATACTGTCGCAGATATGATATTGTCACAGATATGATGATGTATTTATGATACTGTAATATTTATGATACTGTCGCAGATATGATACTGTTGTATATGTGGTATGGTTGTATATATGATACTGTCACAGATATGATACTGTTGTATATATGATACTGTTGCAGATATAATTCTGTTGTATATATGATACTGTCACAGATTTGATGCTGTCGCAGATATGATACTGTCACAGATATGATGATGTATTTATGATACTGTAGTATTTATGATACTGTCGCAGATATGATACTGTCGTATGTATGATACTGTCACAGATATGATACTGTCGCAGATTTAATACTGTCACAGATATGATACTGTTGTATATATGATACTGTTGCAGATTCGTTACTGTCGCATATATGATACTGTTGTATATATACTACTGTCATAGTTATGATACTGTCGCATATATGATACTGTCGCAGATATGCTACTGTTGTATATATGATACTGTCGTATTTATGATATTATCGCAGATATGATACTGTCGCAGATATGGTGCTGTTGTATATATACTACTGTCATAGTTATGATACTGTCGCAGATATGATACTGTCGCAGATATGCTTATGTTGTAGATATGCTACTGTTGTATATATGATACTGTCGTATTTATGATATTGTTGCAGATATGATACTGTTGTATATATGATACTGTCGCGGATATGATACTGTCGCGGATATGATACTGTCGCAGATTTGATGCTGTCACAGATGTGATACTATCACAGATATAATACTGTCACAGGTATGATACTGTCGCAGATATGATACTGTTGTGTATGTGGTATGGTTGTATATATGATACTGTCGCAGATATGATAATGTTGTATATATGATACTGTTGCAGATATAATTCTGTTGTATATATGATACTGTCACAGATTTGATACTGTCGCAGATATGATATTGTCACAGATATGATGATGTATTTATGATACTGTAATATTTATGATACTGTCGCAGATATGATACTGTTGTATATGTGGTATGGTTGTATATATGATACTGTCGCAGATATGATACTGTTGTATATATGATACTGTTGCAGATATAATTCTGTTGTATATAAGATACTGTCACAGATTTGATGCTGTCGCAGATATGATACTATCCCAGATATGATGATGTATTTATGATACTGTAGTATTTATGATACTGTCGCAGATATGATACTGTCGCAGATATGATACTGTTGTATATGTGGTATGGTTGTATATATGATACTGTCGCAGATATGATACTGTTGTATATATGATACTGTTGCAGATATAATTCTGTTGTATATAAGATACTGTCACAGATTTGATGCTGTCGCAGATATGATACTATCCCAGATATGATGATGTATTTATGATACTGTAGTATTTATGATACTGTCGTATAAATGATACTGTTCTATATAGGATACTGTTGCAGATTTGATCCTGCTGCATATTGATACTGTTGCTGAAAGGGGCGCACAAACAAATCGATCCACAGCCAAATTTGTGATTCTTTTATTCATCCAGATTATAAATCGATTCATAATTTACAAAAATACATTTAAAAAAAATGTATATATATATATATATATATATATATATATATATATATATATATATATACAGGTAAAAGCCAGTAAATTAGAATATTTTGAAAAACTTGATTTATTTCAGTAATTGCATTCAAAAGGTGTAACTTGTACATTATATTTATTCATTGCACACAGACTGATGCATTCAAAAGTTTATTTCATTTAATTTTGATGATTTGAAGTGGCAACAAATGAAAATCCAAAATTCCGTGTGTCACAAAATTAGAATATTACTTAAGGCTAATACAAAAAAGGGATTTTTAGAAATGTTGGCCAACTGAAAAGTATGAAAATGAAAAATATAAGCATGTACAATACTCAATACTTGGTTGGAGCTCCTTTTGCCTCAATTACTGCGTTAATGCGGCGTGGCATGGAGTCGATGAGTTTCTGGCACTGCTCAGGTGTTATGAGAGCCCAGGTTGCTCTGATAGTGGCCTTCAACTCTTCTGCGTTTTTGGGTCTGGCATTCTGCATCTTCCTTTTCACAATACCCCACAGATTTTCTATGGGGCTAAGGTCAGGAGAGTTGGCGGGCCAATTTAGAACAGAAATACCATGAGAGGTAAACCAGGCACGGGTAGATTTTGCGCTGTGTGCAGGTGCCAAGTCCTGTTGGAACTTGAAATCTCCATCTCCATAGAGCAGGTCAGCAGCAGGAAGCATGAAGTGCTCTAAAACTTGCTGGTAGACGGCTGCGTTGACCCTGGATCTCAGGAAACAGAGTGGACCGACACCAGCAGATGACATGGCACCCCAAACCATCACTGATGGTGGAAACTTTACACTAGACTTCAGGCAACGTGGATCCTGTGCCTCTCCTGTCTTCCTCCAGACTCTGGGACCTCGATTTCCAAAGGAAATGCAAAATTTGCTTTTGTCAGAAAACATGACTTTGGACCAATCAGCAGCAGTCCAGCTCTTTTTTTCCTTAGCCCAGGTGAGACGCTTTGCGCGCTGTTTCTTGGTCAACAGTGGCTTGACACGAGGTATGCGGCAGTTGAAACCCATGTCTTTCAAGCGTCTCTTGGTGGTGGATCTTGAAGCACTGACTCCAGCAGCTGTCCACTCCTTCTGAATCTCCCCCACATTTTTGAATGGGTTTTTTTTCACAATCTTGACCAGGGCGCGGTGATCCCTATCGCTTGTACACTTTTTCTGACCACAGTTTTTCCTTCCCTTTGCCTCTCCATTAATGTGTTTGGACACAGAGCTCTGAGAACAGCCAGCCTCTTCAGCAATAACCTTTTGTGTCTTTCCTTCCTTGTGTCGATGGTTGCCTTTTGGACAGCTGTCAAATCTGAAGTCTTCCCCATGTTTGTGTAGGCTTCAGAACTGGACTGAGAGACCATTTAAAGCCCTTTGCAGGTGTTTTGAGTTAATCAGCTGATTAGTTTGTGGCACCAGGTGTCTTAAAAATTTAACCCTTACACAATATTCTAATTTTGTGACACACGGAATTTTGGATTTTCATTTGTTGCCACTTCAAATCATCAAAATTAAATGAAATAAACATTTGAATGCATCAGTCTGTGTGCAATGAATAAATATAATGTACAAGTTACACCTTTTGAATGCAATTACTGAAATAAATCAAGTTTTTCAAAATATTCTAATTTACTGGCTTTTACCTGTATATATATATATATATATATATACATGTTTTCATTACAATTGTTATACCAAAAACTACATTGCAAGAATCGGTTTGAATCGTGAATTGATTTTGAATCGTCACCTTAGGAATCGTTAGGTGCCCTCAGATTCACTCCTCGAGTTGCTGATATTAAACTGTAGTATATGATAATGCAGCATTTATAATACTGTATCATAATGTGCTACTGTAGCATATGAGATTGTAGCATGTGATACTGTAGCACATATGATACTGTAGCATGTGTGACTGTAGCACATATAAAACTGTAGAAGATATGATACTGTAGCATATATTATTTTGTAGCAGATATAATACTGTAGCACATATGATACTGTAGCATATATGATATTGTAGAATATATGATACTGTAGCATATATGATATTGTAGCAGATACAATACTGTAGCACATATGATACTGTAGCATGTAATACTGTAGCACATATGATACTGTAGCACATATGATACTGTAGCATGTGATACTGTAGAACACATAATACTGTAGCATGTGATACTGCAGCATATGATACTGTACCATGTGTGATATTGTATCACATATGATACTGTAGGAGATTTGATACTGTAGCGCTTATGATACTGTAGACGATATAATACCGTAGCACATATGATACTGTATCACATGTGATACTGTAGCATGTGATACTGTAGCATATATGATACTGTAGCATATATGATACTGTATCACATATGATACTGTAGCAGATATGATACTATAGCGTATATGATACTGTAGCATGTGATACTGTAGCATGTGATACTGTAGTATGTGATACTGTAGCATATGTGATACTGTTGCATATGATACTGTAGCATATATGTTACTGTATCATATATGATACTGTAGCAGATATGATACTGTAGCAGATATAATACTGTAGCACATATGATACTGTAGCACATATGACACTGTAGTGAAGTGAAGCGAATTATATTTATATAGCGCTTTTCTCTAGTGACTCCAAGCGCTTTTACATAGTGAAACCCAATATCTAAGTTACATTTTTAAACCAGTGTGGGTGGCACTGGGAGCAGGTGGGTAAAGTGTCATGCCCAAGGACACAACGGCAGTGACCAGGATGGCAGAAGCGGGGATCGAACCTGGAACCCTCAAGTTGCTGGCACGGCCACTCTACCAACCGAGCCATACCGCCCCATATAGCATATATGATATCGTAGCATATGTGATACTGTAGAACATATGATACTGTAGCATGTGATACAGTACCATATATGATACTGTATCACATATGATACTGTAGCAGATATAATACTGTAGCACATATGATACTGTAGCACATGTGATACTGTAGCACCTATTATGCTCATGTGATACTGTAGCATATATGATACTGCATCACATATGATACTGTAGAGATATGATACTTTAGCATGAAATTGTAGCATGTGATACTGCAGTGGACATGATATTGTAGCAAATATGATACGTACGGCATAATATATTGCAGTGGATATGATGTTCAACTTAATGGCAAAGACAACGTCCTGACTACGGCAACACACCTAAGACAAACTTGACATGAATGCATGGTCGGAAGTGTAAGAAAACAAAATACACCAACTGGACATCACAGTGATTATTATCAGCTGATCAAATGTTTTCTTATCAAACAAATTAGCACAATTTTGACAGCTTAAAAGTCCGAATGTAATATCGAGTGTTTGAGAGGCTGATATGCATTGCAGCGTTGGGAGTCAGCCAGAACATCCAAAGAACTCCTCCGGGTGTGATTTTCCAACAGTGCCGGTGCTCAGCTGTGCATATTATCACAACGCCCGATTAAAACATCAGCGACTGCTGCCAAGCTTCTTTATTTTTTATTTTTTAGAGGTGATGCACAAGCGAAGAGTTTGCATCATTCATGCCTTGTCACCATCTGTGCTCGCAGTCAATGAGCAGTTAGATCTGCTGCAAATGGGACTATTTATGGATGCAGTGCAGCAAAGCTCCAACTCCTTGATGCTACACGCATTTTCATTCTGTGTGGATGTAAAGATGACCTTTTTCTGCCCTCTCGTCACTCCCTCGTTAAATCTCACCTGTTTCTGCCGTCTGCAGGTCTAACATCTACTCAGGTCCAAATGCTAAACAGTGTGTGCAAAAGTGTGATCTAGTAAGACCGTGTGTGCAATTGAATAGTGGTGCAGAGCGCCTTATTTAAATGGTAAAATGTGGCTTTTACCATGGAGACACTCATTTACTGCACATTCATGTTATCATGCTTCTCCATGTGATGTTTTTAAAACATCAGCAGACAGATATGATAAAGTATTTTCCGGACTAAAGAGCCGTACCCACTACAAGTTGTTTTTTAAAGTCAGTATATTAGCCGCACCCGACTATAAGCCGCATTTGCATACCTTAAATGTATCATGTATCCATGTAGCATGTGATACTGTCGCAGATATGATACTGTATCATGTATCCAAGTAGCATTTTTGATACTGTCGCAGATATGATACTCTATCATGTATACAAGTAGCATGTGATACTGTAGCAGATATGATACTCTATCATGTATCCAAGTGGCATGTGATACTGTCGCAGATATGATACTGAATCAAGTATCCATGTAGCATGTGATACTGTAGCAGATATGATACTGTATCATGTATCCGAGTAGCATGTGATACTGTTGCAGATATGATACTGTATCATGTATCCATGTAGCATGTGATACTGTATCATGTATCCAAGTAGCATGTGATACTGTAGCAGATATGATACTGTATCAAGTATCCATGTAGCATGTGATATTGTCACAGATATGATACTCTATCAAGTATCCATGTAGCATCTGATAATGTAGCAGATATGATACTGTATCATGTATCCAAGTAGCATGTGAAACTGTAGCAGATATGATACTGTATCATGTATCCATGTAGCATGTGATACTGTAGCAGATACGATACTCTATGAAGTATCCATGTAGCATGTGATACTGTAGCAGATATGATACTGTATAAAGTATCCAAGTGGCATGTGATACTGTCGCAGATATGATACTGTATCAAGTATCCATGTAGCATGTGATACTGTAGCAGATATGATACTGTATCATGTATCCATGTAGCATGTGATACTGTAGCAGATATGATACTGTATCAAGTATCCATGTAGCATGTGATAATGTAGCAGATATGATACTGTATCATGTATGCATATAGCATGTGATGCTGTAGCAGATATGAAACTGTATGAAGTATCCATGTAGCATGTGATATTGTCGCAGATATGATACTGTATCATGTATCCAAGTAGCATGTGATACTGTTGCAGATATGATACTTTATCAAGTATCCATGTAGCATGTGATACTGTATCATGTATCCAAGTAGCATGTGATACTGTAGCAGATATGATACTGTATCAAGTATCCATGTAGCATGTGATAATGTAGCAGATATGATACTGTATCATGTATGCATATAGCATGTGATGCTGTAGCAGATATGAAACTGTATGAAGTATCCATGTAGCATGTGATATTGTCGCAGATATGATACTGTATCATGTATCCAAGTAGCATGTGATACTTTTGCAGATATGGTACTGTATCATGTATCCAAGTATCATGTGATACTGTAGCAGATATGATACTGTATCAAGTATCCATGTAGCATGCGATATTGTCGCAGATATGATACTGTATCCAAGTAGCATGTGATACTGTTGCAGATACGATACTCTATCAAGTATCCATGTAGCATGTGATACTTTAGCAGATATGATACTGTATCATGTAGCATGTGATACTGTAGCAGATGTAATACTGTATCAAGTACCATGCAGCATGTGATATTGTCGCAGATATGATACTGTATCAAGTATCCATGTAGCATGTGATATTGTCGCAGATATGATACTGTATCATGTATCCAAGTAGCATGTGATACTGTTGCAGATATGATACTGTATGATGTATCCAAGTAGCATGTGATACTGCTGCAGATATGATACTCTATCATGTATCCATGTAGCATGTGATAATGTATCATAATAATAATAATAATAATAACTGGGATTTATATAGCGCTTTTCTAAGTACCCAAAGTCGCTTTACATGTAGAACCCATCAATCATTCACACCTGGTGGTGGTAAGCTACTTTCATAGCCACAGCTGCCCTGGGGTAGACTGACGGAAGCGTGGCTGCAATTTGCGCCAACGGCCCCTCCGACCACCACTTATTCATCATTCAATTCACCGGTGTGAGTGGCACCGGGGGCAAAGGGTGAAGTGTCCTGCCCAAGGACACAACGGCAGCGATTTTTGGATGGTAAGAGGCGGGGAGCGAACCTGCAACCCTCAGGTTTCTGGCACGGTTGCTCTACCCACTACGCCATGCCGCCCCATGTATCCAAGTAGCATGTGATACTGTAGCAGATATGATACTGTATCAAGTATCCATGTAGCATGTGATATTGTCGCAGATATGATACTCTATCAAGTATCCTTGTAGCATGTGATAATGTAGCAGATATGATACTGTATCATGTATGCATATAACATGTGATGCTGTAGCAGATATGATACTGTATCGTGTATGCATATAGCATGTGATGCTGTAGCAGATATGAAACTGTATGAAGTATCCATGTAGCATGTGATATTGTCTCAGATATGATACTGTATCATGTATCCAAGTAGCATGTGATACTGTTGCAGATATGATGCTGTATCATGTAACCAAGTATCATGTGATACTGTAGCAGATATGATACTGTATCAAGTATCCATGTAACATGTGATATTGTCGCAGATATGATACTGTATCATGTATCCATGTAGCATGTGATACTGTAGCAGATATGATACTGTATCATGTATGCATGTAGCATGTGATACTGTTGCAAATATGATACTCTATCATGTATCCAAGTGGCATGTGATACTGTTATAGATATGATACTGTATCAAGTATCCATGTAGCATGTGATACTGTAGCAGATATGATACTGTATCATGTATCCAAGTAGCATGTGATACTGTTGCAGATATGATACTCTATCAAGTATCCAAGTAGCATGTGATACTGTAGCATGTATCCAAGTAACATGTGATACTGTAGCAGATATGATACTGTATCATGTATGCATGTAGTATGTGATACTGTCGCAGATATGATACTCTATCAAGTATCCATGTAGCATGTGATACTGTAGCAGATATGATACTGTATCATGTATCCAAGTAGCATGTGATACTGTAGCAGATATGATACTGTATCAAGTATCCATGTAGCATGTGATAATGTAGCAGATATGATACTGTATCATGTATGTTTATAGCATGTGATGCTGTAGCAGATATGAAACTGTATGAAGTATCCATGTAGCATGTGATATTGTCGCAGATATGATACTGTATCATGTATCAATGTAGCATGTGATACTGTAGCAGATGTGATACTGTATCAAGTATCCTTGTAGCATGTGATACTGTAGCAGATATGATACTGTATCAAGTATCCATGTAGCATGTGATATTGTCGCAGATATGATACTGTATCATGTATCCAAGTAGCATGTGATACTGTCGCAGATACGGTACTGTATAAAGTATCCGTGTAGCATGTGATACTGTAGCAGATATGATACTGTATCATGTATCCATGTAGCATTAATCACTGTAGCAGATATGATACTGTATCATGTATCCATGTAGCATTAATCACTGTAGCAGATATGATACTGTATCATGTTTCCAAACGGTTTCTGTAACACGGCGGCAAAACGGAAAGATCGAACAAAACAGAAGTTATCGTCATGTGAGTAAGAATTGTTTTAGTTATATTGTAAAACTTACAAAGGGATGAATGAAGAATCCTATTGAGCTGAAACGCACTTATACTTCCGGTTCAAGGCACGAAACCCGCCGGGAACTCATTGAAACACAATGTTTTTTTAGATACAATTATTCTGACAGTAGTACAATTGTTATTAGTGAGAATCTACTTATTTTAAGGTATTTTTTGGCTTCATTGAGGTTAGCTAATTTTACTTGTTCTGGAAAGTCTTGACAAGCCAAATGTTCTTGTTCTATTGGCAGATCATTTTGCTTAGTTCAAATAAAATACCCCTCATTTTTATTTTTTTTTCTTGTTTTTGAAGACTGACTTTTTGCAGTTTAGATGCATTGGTTTTCCGTATTGGGACCATGATTTTGCTCCGGTACTCATGTGGAAGGTACTTTTCCTTGTTGATGTCTCAAGAAGGGTAGAAATACAAGAACACACACACACACACACGTTCCGAGCCGTGTCAGGTGGACCGGATGGATTCTTTTCAATCAACCTCGCATCCCTGGTGGGACCAGAGGTCAAGGAGGGTTCACAAGAAAGGCCTTGACCAGGGTTTAGGAGCTCGATGAAACATCTGACAGCACATTATGAACGATGTCATCTTACTTGAAATGAAAACTGCAGCAGGCAGGTTTGAAATAGACTAGACGAGACAGATGGAGGCTTCTTAGGCACAGATCCTGCAAACAACAGAAGGTTCGGGATGATACGGAGTGCAGAATGCGGCTTCTCCTTTTATGTGGCGTCCAGACGGCCTCCGCCCGGCCGATCGACAATAAAGAAGAAGAGAAGGGCGGCTGGTTGGCTCCTGCCAATAATGCACAAACAGACGTAATCTCACCACCGACCCTTTTTACTGCGCTCCTCTCGGTGCATTGCCAACTGTTCAAACCTTCTGCCCTGGGGGCCGCATTGGGCTACAAAAATGTGGTCGAGGGCCGAAACGTGTACAGTCGTGGTCGAAAGTTTACATACACTTGTAAAGAACATCATGTCGTGTTGTTCAGCAACATTTTCTGACTTAGACTTGTTTCTTCAGCATTGTCCACACGTTTAAGTCAGGACTTTAGGAAGGCCATTCTAAAACCTTGATTCGAGCCTGATTTAGCCATTCTTTTACCACTTTTGACGTGTGTTTGGGTTCATTGTGCTGTTGGAACACCCAACTGCACCCAAGACTAGTTGATTATTTTAGGTTGTCCTGAAGAATTTGGAGATAATCCTCCTTTTTCTTTGTCCCATTTATTATTAAATTTTTTTTTAAGTCAGTATATTAGCCGCACACGACTATAAGCCGCATTTGCATACCTTAAATGTATCATGTATCCATATAGCAGGTGATACTGTAGCAGATATGATACTGAATCATGTATCCAAGTAACATTTTTTAAACTGTTGCAGATATGATATCTATCATGTATACAAGTAGCATGTGATACTGTTGCAGATATGATACTCTATCATGTATCCAAGTGGCATGTGATACTGTTGCAGATATGATACTGTATAAAGTATCCATGGAGCATGTTATATTGTCGCAGATATGATACTGTATCAAGTATCCATGTAGCATGTGATACTGTAGCAGATATGATACTCTATCATGTATCCAAGTGGCATGTGATACTGTTGCAGATATGATACTGTATAAAGTATCCATGTAGCATGTGATACTGTAGCAGATATGATACTGTATCATGTATACAAGTAGCATGTGATACTGTTGCAGATATGATACTCTATCATGTATCCAAGTGGCATGTGATAATGTCGCAGATATGATACTGTATCATGTATCCAAGTAGCATTTTTTATACTGTTGCAGATATGATATCTATCATGTATACAAGTAGCATGTGATACTGTTGCAGATATGATACTCTATCATGTATCCAAGTGGCATGTGATACTGTTGCAGATATGATACTGTATAAAGTATCCATGGAGCATGTGATATTGTCGCAGATATGATACTGTATCAAGTATCCATGTAGCATGTGATACTGTAGCAGATATGATACTGTATAACGTATCCATGTAGCATGTGATACTGTAGCAGATATGATACTGTATCATGTATACAAGTAGCATGTGATACTGTTGCAGATATGATACTCTATCATGTATCCAAGTGGCATGTGATAATGTCGCAGATATGATACTGTATCAAGTATCCATGTAGAATGTGATACTGTAGCAGATATGATACTGTATCATGTATCCAAGTAGCATGTGATACTGTTGCAGATACTATACTCTATCAAGTACCCATGTAGCATGTGATACTGTAGCAGATATGATACTGTATCCATGTAGCATGTGATACTGTAGCAGATATGATACTGTATCATGTATGCATGTAGCATGTGATGCTGTAGCAGATATGATACTGTATCAAGTATCCATGTAGCATGTGATATTGTCGCAGATATGATACTCTATCATGTATCCAAGTAGCATGTGATACTGTCGCAGATATGATACTCTATCATGTATTCAAGTGGCATGTGATACTGTTGCAGATATGATACTGTATAAAGTATCCATGTAGCATGTGATACTGTAGCAGATATGATACTGTATCATGTATACAAGTAGCATGTGATACTGTTGCAGATATGATACTCTCATGTATCCAAGTGGCATGTGATACTGTTGCAGATATGATACTGTATAAAGTATCCATGTAGCATGTGATACTGTAGCAGATATGATACTGTATCATGTATACACGTAGCATGTGATACTGTTGCAGATATGATACTCTATCATGTATCCAAGTGGCATGTGATAATGTCGCAGATATGATACTGTATCAAGTATCCATGTAGAATGTGATACTGTAGCAGATATGATACTGTATCATGTATCCAAGTAGCATGTGATACTGTTGCAGATACTATACTCTATCAAGTATCCATGTAGCATGTGATACTGTAGCAGATATGATACTGTATCATGTATCCATGTAGCATGTGATACTGTAGCAGATATGATACTGTATCATGTATGCATGTAGCATGTGATGCTGTAGCAGATTTGATACTGTATCAAGTATCCATGTAGCATGTGATATTGTCGCAGATATGATACTCTATCATGTATCCAAGTAGCATGTGATACTGTCGCAGATATAATACTCTATCATGTATCCAAGTGGCATGTGATACTGTTGCAGATATGATACTGTATAAAGTATCCATGTAGCATGTGATACTGTATCAGATATGATACTGTATCAGACGTAATCTCACCACCGACCCTTTTTACTGCGCTCCTCTCGGTGCATTGCCAACTGTCCAAACCTTCTGCCCTGGGGGCCGCATTGGGCTACAAAAATGTGGTCGAGGGCCGAAACATGTACAGTCGTGGTCGAAAGTTTACATACACTTGTAAAGAACATCATGTCGTGTTGTTCAGCAACATTTTCTGACTTAGACTTGTTTCTTCAGCATTGTCCACACGTTTAAGTCAGGACTTTAGGAAGGCCATTCTAAGACCTTGATTTTAGCCTGATTTAGCCATTATTTTACCACTTTTGACGTGTGTTTGGGGTCATTGTCCTGTTGGAACACCCAATCGTGCCCAAGACCAGTTGATTATTTTAGGTTGTCCTGAAGAATTTGGAGATAATCCTCCGTTTTCTTTGTCCCATTTATTCTCTGTAAAGCACCAGTTCCATTGGCCGCAAAACAGGCCCAGAGCATAATACTACCACCACCATGCTTGACGGTAGGCATGTTGTTCCTGGGATTAAAGGCCTCACCTTTTCTGCTCCAAACATATTGCTGGGTATTGTGGCCAAACAGCTCAATTTTTGTTTCATCACAGAACTTTCCTCCAGAAGGTCTTATCTTCGTCCATGTGATCAGCAGCAAACTTTAGAGGAGCCTTCAGGTGTTGCTTCTGGAGTAAATGATAAATGGGTTGTACAAACCCCGTTTCCATATGAGTTGGGAAATTGTGTTAGATGTAAATATAAACGGAATACAATGATTTGCAAATAATTTTCTACCCATATTCAGTTGAATATGCGACAAAGACAACATATTTGATGTTCAAACTGATAAACTTTTTTTTTTGTGCAAATAATCATTAACTTTAGAATTTGATGCCAGCAACACGTGACAAAGAAGTTGGGAAAGGTGGCAATAAATACTGATAAAGTTGAGGAATGCTCATCAAACACTTATTTGGAACATCCCACAGGTGAACAGGCAAAAGTAGATTCCATGAAATGCTCAGTCATTCACAAACAAGGATGGGGCGAGGGTCACCACTTTGTCAAAAAATGTGTGAGCAAATTGTTGAACAGTTTAAGAAAAACTTTTCTCAAGCAGCTATTGCAAGGAATTTAGGGATTTCACCATCAACGGTCCGTAATATCATCAAAGGGTTCAGAGAATCTGGAGAAATCACTCCACGTAAGCAGCTAAGACCGTGACCTTGGATCCCGCAGGCTGTACTGCATCAACAAGCAACATCAGTGTGTAAAGGATATCACCACATGGGCTCAGGAACACTTCAGAAACCCACTGTCAGTAACTACAGTTGGTCGCTACATCTGTAAGTGCAAATTAAAACTCTCCTATGCAAGGCGAAAACTGTTTATCAACAACACCCAGAAACACCATCGGCTTTGCTGGGCCTGAGCTCATCGAAGATGGACTGATACAAAGTGGAAAAGTGTTCTGTGGTCTGACGAGTCCACATTTCAAATTGTTTTTGGAAACTGTGGACGTCGTGTCCTCCGAACCAAAGAGGAAAATAACCATCCGGATTGTTATAGGCGCAAAGTTGAAAAGCCAGCGTCTGTGATGGTATGGGGGTGTATTAGTGCCCAAGACATGGGTAACTTACACATCTGTGAAGGGGCCATTAATGCTGAAAGGTACATACAGGTTTTGGAGCAACATATGTTGCCATCCAAGTAACGTTACCATGGACGCCCCTGCTTATTTCAGCAAGACAATGTCAAGCCACGTGTTACATCAACGTGGCTTCATAGTAAAAGAGTGCGGGTACTAGACTGGCCTGCCTGTAGTCCAGACCTGTCTCCCATTGAAAATGTGTGGCGCATTATGAAGAAGCTTAAAATATGTGTCTCCTCAGTTCCCAAACGTTGTTAAAAGGAAAGGCCATGTAACACAGTGGTGAACATGCCCTTTCCCAACTACTTTGGCACGTGTTGCAGCCATGAAATTCTAAGTTAATTATTATTTGCAAAAAATAAATAAAGTTTATGAGTTTGAACATCAAATATCTTGTCTTTGTAGCATATTCAATTGAATATGGGTTGAAAAGGATTTGCAAATCATTGTATTCCGTTTATATTTACATCTAACACACTTTCCCAACTCATATGGAAACGGGGTTTGTACTTGTATAGCGCTTTTCTACCATTTTTAAGGAACTCAAAGCGCTTTGACACTATTTCCACATTCACCCACTGATGGCGGGAGCTGCCATGCAAGGCGCTAACCAGGACCCATCAGGAGCATGGGTGAAGTGTCTTGTTCAAGGACACAACGGACGTGACTCGGATGGTAGAAGGTGGAGATTGAACCAGGAACCCTCAGGTTGCTGGCACAGCCACTCTCCCAACTGCGCCACGCCGTCCCGCAGCAAGGGCTTCCTTCTTGCATGGTAGCCTCTTAGTCCACGGCGATGCAAAACACGCTTGACTGTGGACACTGACACCTGTGTTCCGGCAGCTTCCAATTCATTGTAGACCTGCTTTTTGGTGGTTCTCGGTTGACTCTTGATCATCCTGACCAATTTTCTCTCAGCAGCAGGTGATAGCTTGCGTTTTCTTCCTGATCGTGGCAGTGACAAAACTGTGCCATGCACTTTATACTTACGGACAATTGTCTGCACAGTTGCTCTTGGGACCTTAAACTGCTTTGAAATGGCTCCAAGTGACCTTCCTGACTTGTTCAAGTCAATGATTAGTTTTTTTCAGATCTGTGCTCAGAGAAGTCAACAGGTGTCGTCAATCATAATCACTCACATGAAGTTAAGAGGCCATGCCATGAAGCTAATTTGATTTGATTGTAACTTTTCTACATTACCAAAATTGATAATGTCACATTTTCAGACGACCCATAATAAATTCATAAAAGAACTAAACTTCATGAATTTTTTTTGTGACCAACAAGTATGTGTTCCAATCACTCTATCACAAAAAAATAAGAGTTGTAGTAACACAAATAGAACGTTGAAACAACATGCTTTTTGTCGATGTTTATTCAACGTCAGGATGTAAAGTTGATTCGACCATTGAATTTTGGTCATTTCCCAACCAATATTCTACAACACAAATACAACGTTGAAACAACATGCTTTTTGACAACGGTTAATCAATGTTGTGTTCTGGGACCATTGAAATTTGGTAATTTCCCAGCCAATATTCTACAACACAATAACAACGTTGAAACAACATGCTTCTTGTCAACATTTAATCAATTTTGGGTTCTGACGTTGATTTGAACATTGAAATTTGGTCATTTCCCAACCAATATTCTACAACACAAATACAACGTTAAAACAACATGCTTTTTGTCTACGTTTAATCAATGTTGTGTTCTGGAACCATTTGGGACCATTGAATTTTGGTAATTTCCTAACCAATATTCTACAACACAAATATAACGTTGAAACAACATGCTTTTTGACGACGTTTAATTAATGTTGTGTTCTGGGACCACTTGGGCCCATTTCATTTTGGTCATTTCCCAACCAATATTCTACAACACAAATACAACGTTGAAACAAGTATACTTTTTGACAACGTTTAATCAATGTCAGGTTATGACGTTGTTTTGACCATTGAATTTTGGTCATTTCCCAACCAATATTTTACAACACAAATACAACGTTGAAACAACATGCTTTTGACAATGGTTAATCAATGTTGCGTTTTGGAACCAATGAATTTTGGTAATTTCCCAGCTAATATTCTACAACACAATAACAACGTTGAAACAACGTGGTTTTTGTCAACGTTTAATACATTTTGGGTTCTGACTTTGATTAGAACATTGAAATTTGGTAATTTCCTAACCAATATTCTACAACACAAATATAACGTTGAAACAACATGCTTTTTGACGACGTTTAATCAATGTTGGGTTCTGACGTTGATTTGACCACTGAAATTTGGTCATTTCCCAACCAATATTCTACAACACAAATACAACGTTAAAACAACATGCTTTTTGACAACGTTTATTTAATGTCAGGTTGTGATGTTGATTTGATCATTGAAATTTGGTCATTTCCCAACCAATATTCTACAACACAAATACAATGTTGAAACAACATGCTTTTTGACAACGGTTAATCTATGTTGTGTTCTGGGACCATTGAATTCTGGTAATTTCCCAACCAATATTCTACAACACAATAACAACGTTGAAACAACATGCTTCTTGTCAATGTTTAATACATTTTGGGTTATGACGGTGATTAGAACATTGAAATTTGGTCATTTCCCAACCAATATTCTACAACACAAATACAACGTTAAAACAACATGCTTTTTGTCTACGTTTAATCAATGTTGTGTTCTGGAACCATTTGAGACCATTGAATTTTGGTAATTTCCTAACCAATATTCTACAACACAAATATAACGTTGAAACAACATGCTTTTTGACGACGTTTAATCAATTTTGGGTTCTGACGTTGATTTGACCACTGAAATTTGGTAATTTCTCAACCAATATTCTACAACACAAAACAACGTTAAAACTGTGGTTTTTGACGACATTTAATTAATGTTGTGTTCTGGGACCACTTGGGACCATTTAATTTTGGTCATTTCCCAACCAATATTCTACAACACAAATACAACGTTGAAACAACATGCTTTTTGTCTACGTTTAATCAATGTTGTGTTCTGGGACCATTGAATTTTGGTAATTTCCTAACCAATATTCTACAACACAAATATAACGTTGAAAAAACATGCTTTTTGACGACGTTGATTTGACCACTGAGATTTGGTAATTTCCCAACCAATATTCTACAACACAAAACAACGTTAAAACAATGTGGTTTTTGACGACATTTAATTAATGTTGTGTTCTGGGACCATACCATACCATACCATACCAACTTTATTTATAAAGTTGGTATGCCACTTGGGACCATTTAATTTTGGTCATTTCCCAACCAATATTCTACAACACAAATACAACGTTGAAACAACATGCTTTTTGACAACGTTTATTTAATGTCAGGTTGTGATGTTGATTTGACCATTGAAATTTGGTCATTTCCCAACCAATATTTTACAACACAAATACAACGTTGAAACAACATGCTTTTGGACAACGGTTAATCAATGTTGTGTTCTGGGACCATTGAAATTTGGTCATTTCCCAACCAATATTCTGCAACACAAATACAATGTTAAAACAACATGCTTTTTGACAACGGTTAATCAATGTTGTGTTCTAGGACCATTGAAATTTGGTCATTTCCCAACCAATAATCTACAACACAAATACAACGTTGAAACAACATGCTTTTTGACGACGTTTAATCAATGTCAGGTTATGACGTTGTTTTGACCATTGGATTTTGGTCATTTCCAAACCAATATTTTACAACACAAATACAACGTTGAAACAACATGCTTTTGACAATGGTTAATCAATGTTGTGTTCTGGAACCATTGAATTTTGGTAATTTCCCAGCTAATATTCTACAACGCAATAACAACGCTGAACCAACGTGGTTTCTGTCAACGTTTAATAAATTTTGGGTTCTGACGTTGATTAGAACATTGAAATTTGGTCATTTCTCAACCAATATTCTACAACACAAATACAACGTTAAAACAACATGCTTTTTGTCTACGTTTAATCAATGTTGTGTTCTGGAACCATTTGGGACCATTGAATTTTGGTAATTTCCTAACCAATATTCTACAACACAAATATAACGTTGAAACAACATGCTTTTTGACGACGTTTAATCAATGTTGGGTTCTGACGTTGATTTGACCACTGAAATTTGGTTATTTCCCAACCAATATTCTACAACACAAATACAACATTGAAACAACATGCTTTTTGACAACGTTTATTTAATGTCAGGTTGTGATGTTGATTTGACCATTGAAATTTGGTCATTTCCCAACCAATATTCTACAACACAAATACAACGTTGAAACAACTTACTTTTTGACGACGTTTAATCAATGTCAGGTTGTGACGTTGTTTTGACCATTGAATTTTGGTCATTTCCCAACCAATATTCTACAACACAAATACAACGTTGAAACAACATGCTTTTTGACAACGGTTAATCAATGTTGTGTTCTGGGACCATTGAAATTTGGTCATTTCCCAACCAATATTCTACAACACAAATACAACGTTGAAACAACATACTTTTTGACAACGGTTAACCAATGTCAGGTTGTGACGTTGTTTTGACCATTGAATTTTGGTAATTTCCCAACAAATATTCTACAACACAAATACAACGTTGAAACAACATGCTTTTTGACAACGGTTAATCAATGTTGTGTTCTGGGACCATTGGAATTTGGTCATTTCCCAACCAATATTCTACAACACAAATACAATGTTGAAACAACATGTTTTTTGACAACGGTTAATCAATGTTGTGTTCTGGGACCATTGAAATTTGGTCATTTCCCAACCAATATTCTACAACACAAATACAACGTTGAAACAACATGCTTTTTGACAACGGTTAATCAAAGTCAGGTTGTGACGTTGTTTTGACCATTGAATTTTGGTAATTTCCCAACAAATATTCTACAACACAAATGCAACGTTGAAACAATATGCTTTTTGACAACGGTTAATCAATGTTGTGTTCTGGGACCATTGAAATTTGGTCATTTCCCAACCAATATTCTACAACACAAATACAACGTTGAAACAACATGCTTTTTGACAACGGTTAATCAAAGTCAGGTTGTGACGTTGTTTTGACCATTGAATTTTGGTAATTTCCCAACAAATATTCTACAACACAAATACAACGTTGAAACAACATGCTTTTTGACAATGGTTAATCAATGTTGTGTTTTGGGACCATTGAATTCTGGTAATTTCCCAACCAATATTCTACAAAACAAAATACAACGTTGAAACAACATGCTTTTTGACGGCGTTTAATCAATATTAGGTTTTGACGTTGATTTGACCACTGAAATTTGGTAATTTCCCAACCAATATTCTACAACACAAAACAACGTTAAAACAACGTGGTTTTTGGCGACATTTAATTAATGTTGTGTTCAGGGACCATTTGGGACCATTTAATTTTGGTCATTTCCCAACCAATATTCTACAACACAAATACAATGTTGTTTCAACGTTTATTTAATGTCAGATTGTGACGTTGATTTAACCATTGAAATTTGGTCATTCCCCAACCAACAACGTGAACCCAACGTCAAGACAACAGCGTTGTCTCAATTTACAAAATGCAACTATTTTTTTACCGTTGTTTTCAAGTCATTTTTAATCAACGTTGTATCAACGTCTTGTGCTTGCTGGGACTGTGTTGTCATTAATGGTAGTTTTGCTTCTAAAGTCAGCCTGTGTCAGAAGTGGTAAACGTGTGTTTTTTTGTGTGAGAGATGTGTGTCCATTTAAAAAAAAACAAAAAAACAGCATAATATTTGTTAAACAAACATTTGCATAAAATTGTCCAGTCCCATGTTGACCGCATTCAAAACTTGAAAATGATCCAAGGTACATTAAAAAAACCCGATTAATTGAGAAGAATTATAATTGAACTACGGACAAAAATGTGACGAATGGCGATGCAACGTTTATAGTCGTTGGACATTCGTAGATGAAGTCATCATTTATGAGTGCATGTTTTGCACTTTTAGACGCCACAATGAACTTTTGACCGTGTCCAATGGAGAAGAAAAATACACCACACAGCTGCTCAGGATTTCAAGGAACACATTTTTGTTTGCAGTGCAGTCAGTCATCGACGCTCCTGGCAGAAACATTTAGTGTGAGAGCTCCCCTCAGTGTCGCCAAGAGGAGGCACTCAGAAGTGAAATGTTCTTATTAGTCCAGCTACTGATCTCAGTCTTGAATGTTCTTCTTAGTCTAGCTACTGATCTCAGTCTGGAATGTTCTTCTTAGTCTAGCTGCTGATCTTAGTCTGGAATGTTCTTCTTAGTCTAGCTGCTGATCTCAGTCTTGAATGTTCTTCTTAGTCTAGCTACTGATCTCAGTCTGCAATGTTCTTCTTAGTCTAGCTGCTGATCTCAGTCTGGAATGTTCTTCTTAGTCTAGGCCAGGGGTGTCAAACTCAAATACAGAGTGGGCCAAAATGCAAGACTGAACAAAGCCGCGGGCCTAGGTTGAACAAATCAACCTTTTAACAGGGACCCAAACAAGTTTTGCGTTGAATATTGAACAAGCAAGGCTTATATAACTTTATAGTGACATGCAAAATCGAGTTTCAAATAATAATAATAATAATAATAAAAAAATATCAAGGGCAAATCAAATACAATTTAAATACAAATTGAATGCCTCTTTTCTATTTGCAGCCTTCTTAGGTAAATATTTTTCCACAGGCTAATACATTTGAAAATAAAATAACAATGAATAAACCAACCATTCAGGACTTTAAACTGCTCAGTTTGCAACACACTGATCTAATCTGATGTGCCCAAGCCAGATACCTGCCATCTTTTCTTGGATGCTAGTTCATTAATGTCGGGGCTCAGGCTTCGAGCTGAGGCAACCTTCATTATCGAACGAAGGTGTTCATCAGTCATTATATCTCATAGTCCGCCGGGACCACAGTCTTGGGGGCGTGCTTTAAAGGCACTGCCTTTAACGTCGACTACGAGCTGTCGTCATGTCTGCTTTTCATCCATTCTAACAACATGCCGGCCCGATCACAAAATATGTGCGGCGTCTGTATGCACAAACATGTGAATGCAACGCATACTTAATCAACAGTGATACAGGTTACACTGAGAGTGCCCGTATAAACAACTTTTACACTGTTAGAAATATATGAACCCACACAAAACAAGAATGACAAACACATTTTGGGAGAACATCGGCACCGTAACACAACATAAACACAACAGAACAAATACCCAGAAATCTTTGCAGCACTAACTCTTCCTTGACGCTACAATATACACCCCCGCTACCCCCCCCCCCCCACCCCCCCCCCCCACCCCCCCCCCCCCCCACCCCCCACACACACACACACACACACACCACACACACACCTTGTAGCGTTTATGTTGTGTTACAGTGTGGATGTTCTTCCGAAATGTGTTTGTCATTCTTGTTTGGTGTGGGTTCACAGTGTGGCGCATATTTCTAACAGTGTAAAAGTTGTTTATACGGCCACCCTTAGTGTAACCTGTATCGCTGTTGATTAAGTATACGTTGCATTCACTTGGGAGAGCAAGTCCCAAATACCAAGTTGCTGTTTTGAGGCATGTTAAAAAAAAAAAGCACTTTGTGTTTAATGCATCCAGCGGGGGCATCACAACAAAATTAGGAATAATAATGTGTTAATTCCACGACTGTATATATCGGTATCCGTTGATATCGGTATCGGTAATTAAGAGTTGGACAATATCGGAATATCGGATATCGGCAAAAAAAGCCATTATCGGACATCTCAAATTTTTAGTCCCTCCAAGATTCTTATGTGACTGTCATGACCTGTCAGGCCAACCAGGCTCGTAACAAATCTTGCTCAACCATATATGGACCCACAAATTATTGCCGATAAACAATATCATTGCCAACATTATATAACATAATAACATGATCATTAATAATAATGCACGTAATGTACATTTTGGAATATAAGCCTCTACGCTTTGGACCCTGCGGCTTTTTAAAACGGCGCGGCTCCTTACTGATTTTTTGTTGCTGACGGCCATGAAGCAAATAGTTTTGTTTTTTTAAACACACGTTTGTGCTATGGCGCCATCTTTTGGACAAGTTCTGGGTGAATGCCTACAAATTCCCTGTCGTTTCAAGTAGAGATGTCCGATAATGGCTTTTTTGCCAATATCCGATATTGTCCAACTCTTAATTACCGATACCGACATATACAGTCGTGGAATTAACACATTATTATGCCTAATTTTGTTGTGATGCCCCGCTGGATGCATTAAACAATGTAACAAGGTTTTCCAAAATAAATCAACTCAAGTTATGGAAAAAAGTGGCAACATAGCACTGCCATATTTACTATTGAAGTCACAAAGTGCATTATTTTTTTTAACATGCCTCAAAACAGCAGCTTGGAATTTGGGACATGCTCTCCCTGAGAGAGCATGAGGAGGTTGAGGTGGGGCGGGGGGAGTAGCGGGGGGTGTATATTGTAGCGTCCCAGAAGAGTTAGTGCTGCAAGGGGTTCTGGGTATTTGTTCTGTTGTGTTTATGTTGTGTTACGGTGCGGGTGTTCTCCCGAAATGTGTTTGTCATTCTTGTTTGGAGTGGGTTCACAGTGTGGCGCATATTTGTAGCAGTGTTAAAGTTGTTTATACGGCCACCCTCAGTTTGACCTGTATGGCTGTTGACCAAGTATAGATGGATTCACTTGTGAGTGTGAAAAGCCGTAGATTTTATGTGATTGGGCCGGCCCGCAAAGGCAGTGCCTTTAAGGTTTATTGGCGCTCTGTACTTCTTCCTACGTCCGTGTGCACAGCGGCGTTCTAAAAAGTCATAAATTTTACTTTTTAAAACCGATACCGAAAATTTTGAAACCGATACGGATCATTTCTGATATTACATTTTAAAGCATTTATCGGCCGATATTATCGGACATCTCTACTAAAAATGTTGATCATATCATTGTATGTCAAAAGAAAGCAATATATTTACAAACCCCGTTTCCATATGAGTTGGGAAATTGTGTTAGATGTAAATATAAACGGAATACAATGATTTGCAAATCATTTTCAGTTGAATATGCTACAAAGACAACATATTTGATGTTCAAATGTTGTTGTTTTTTGCAAATAATCATTAACTTAGAATTTCATGGCTGCAACACGTGCCAAAGTAGTTGGGAAAGGGCATGTTCACCACTGTGTTACATGGCCTTTCCTTTTAACAATACTCAGTAAACGTTTGGGAACTGAGGAGACACATTTTTTAAGCTTCTCAGGTGGAATTCTTTCCCATTCTTGCTTGATGTACAGCTTAAGTTGTTCAACAGTCCGGGGGTCTCCGTTGTGGTATTTTAGGCTTCATATTGCGCCACACATTTTCAATGGGAGACAGGTCTGGACTACAGGCAGGCCAGTCTAGTACCCGCACTCTTTTACTATGAAGCCACGTTGATGTAACACGTGGTTTGGCATTGTCTTGCTGAAATAAGCAGGTGCGTCCATGGTAACGTTGTTTGGATGGCAACATATGTTGCTCCAAAACCTGTATGTACCTTTCAGCATTAATGGCGCCTTCACAGATGTGTAAGTTACCCATGTCTTGGGCACTAATACACCCCCATACCATCACACATGCTGGCTTTTCAACTTTGCGCCTATAACAATCCGGATGGTTCTTTTCCTCTTTGGTCCGGAGGACACAACGTCCACAGTTTCCAAAAACAATTTGAAATGTGGACTCGTCAGACCACAGAACACTTTTCCACTTTGTATCAGTCCGTCTTAGATGAGCTCAGGCCCAGCGAAGCCGACAGCGTTTCTGGGTGTTGTTGATAAACGGTTTTCGCCTTGCATAAGAGAGTTTTAACTTGCACTTACAGATGTAGCGACCAACTGTAGTTACTGACAGTGGGTTTCTGAAGTGTTCCTGAGCCCATGTGGTGATATCCTTTACCCATTGATGTCGCTTGTTGATGCAGTACAGCCTGAGGGATCCAAGGTCACGGGCTTAGCTGCTTACGTGCAGGGATTTCTCCAGATCCTCTGAACCCTTTGATGATGTTACGGACCGCAAAAGGTGAAATCCTTAAATTCCTTGCAATAGCTGGTTGAGAAAGGTTTTTCTTAAACTGTTCAACAATTTGCTCACGCATTTGTTGACAAAGTGGTGACCCTCGCCCCATCCTTGTTTGTGAATAACTGAGCATTTCATGGAATCTACTTTTATACCCAATCATGGAACCCACCTGTTCCCAATTTGCCTGTTCACTTGTGGAATGTTCCAAATAAGTGTTTGATGAGCATTCCTCAACTTTATCAGTATTTATTGCCACCTTTCCCAACTTCTTTGTCATGTGTTGCTGGCATCAAATTCTAAAGTTAATGATTATTTGCAAAAAAAAAAAAATGTTTATCAGTTTGATCATCAAATATGTTGTCTTTTGAACATATTCAACTGAATATGGGTTGAAAATGATTTGCAAATCATTGTATTCCGTTTATATTTACATCTAACACAATTTCCCAACTCATATGGAAACGGGGTTTGTAGGACGATAGAGGTCAGTGCTGATATCAGCACATTTTTTTCAGTGTTTTGCACGTTTTTAGCAAGACCTACATGGTCTTCCTCAGGGGGGCGATGATGACAATAAAGACGGGAGATGAAGCAGTGGAGTAATAATCCTGACCATTGCATCATCACCACTCCTCCCATGTTTCATGGTTGTCTCCGCCTGGTGTCTCATAGTCCAGTGACAAGGCACAAAGACTCCCATTGTGTGACCCGGAAGCTGGGAGCTCGGACTCCCTCCCCGGCTCCTCGGCATGGCCTTGTCTTCGGAGATATGATGCGCCGCGCTAACACGAGCTGACAGGCGGTCCACAAAGGCCGCACTGTTGTGTCCCTGCATGTGTTGGCCAATGAGACCCGGGTCTGGGACTCCGACCCTCTGCCGTCATCCCACGGCAACCATTAGTCACCACGGACGCTTCCAGGGCAACGTTCTCAGGAGGACCGTCGGAGCAGGTGCGACGTGGGAACTACTTAGTCTGGAATGTGCTCCTGGGAACACAGGCCACATGCTCGTCAACGTGAACCAGGACCCGGCTTTTATTCCCTTGACCTGAATTCCTCGCTGGCTTTGTTCCCGTTAAACGTCCACGGACTTATGTAAGAGTCTGTTGGTCTGAAGAAGGGAAGCGTGTCGGCCTTTTGAAATAAATCCATTCAATCACTGCTTGGCCCCAAAACATCACCCTTTTTACATAAAACCACACTTTTAGATGATAAAATATATCTCTTGTAACAGTAATTTTTTTTTACATTATGGCTGTCAAATTGTTATTTTTCTATCAGATTAATCACACTGTAAACCTTCGATTAATCACAAGTTATTATTTGCTTGCATAAATAATAGAGATATCGGCATGCCGATATTATCGGCCGATAAATGCGTTAAAATGTAATATCGGAAATTATCGGTATCCTTTTTTGTTATCGGTATCGTTTTTTTTTTTTTTTTTTTTTTTTTGTATTAAATCAACATAAAAAACACAAGATACACTTACAATTAGTGCACCAACCCAAAAAACCTCCCTCCCCCATTTACACTCATTCACACAAAAGGGTTGTTTCTTTCTGTTATTAATATTCTGGTTCCTACATTATATATCAATATATATCAATACAGTCTGCAAGGGATACAGTCCGTAAGCACACATGATTGTGCGTGCTGCTGGTCCACTAATAGTACTAACCTTTAACAGTTTATTTTACTAATTATCATTAATTACTAGTTTCTATGTAACTGTTTTTATATTGTTTTACTTTCTTTTTTATTCAAGAAAATGTTTTAATTTATTTATCTTATTTTATTATTATTTTTAAAAAGTACCTTATCTTCACCATACCTGGTTGTCCAAATTAGGCATAATAATGTGTTAATTCCACGACTGCATGTATCGGTTGATATCGGTATCGGTTGATATCGGTATCGGTAATTAAAGAGTTGAACAATATCGGAATATCGGGTATCGGCAAAAAGCCATTATCGGACATCCCTAATATATATATATATATATATATATATATATATATATATATATATATATATATATATATATATATATATATATATATATATATGTATGTATGTATGTATGTATGTATATATATATATATGTATGTATGTATATATATATATATATGTATATGTATATATATATATATATACTGTATATATATATATATATATATATATATGTATATGTGGGAATAAGCGGTAGAAAATGGATGGATGGATGGATGTATATATATATATATATATATATATATATATATATATATATATATATATATATATATATTAGGGATATATATGTATATATATATTAGGGATATATATATACATATTAGGGATATATATATATATATATATATATATATATATATATATATATATATATATATCAGACTATTTGAAGAGAACTATTGATATTGAAAGTATTTTTTATTATGAAAAAGGGGACCTTTGTCAAACAGGACAAAAGGACTGGTGTTACAGTAATTATTATTTATCTACTTGACTACATATTTTGGTGGTATATGTGTATATATTGTAGTTCTGTTGTAGTTGTAGTAAAGTCAAAATGTCCAAATATGGGCACTGATATTGTGTGGCTGGCTCTTTAACCTGAGACATGTGTGGTGTCTTCCCAGGGAAGGTCCTGAATGCTGACCTCCATCACTACCTCAGTCTGCAGTTCCAGAAGGGCTCCCTGGACCACAAGCTGCAGCAGGTGATCCGGGACAACTTGTACCTGCGCACCATTCCCTGTGAGTACCTTCCTACCTGCTGCGGCACACAGCAGGCCCCGCCTTTTAAAGGCACGCACTCTGATTTCATGAAACCTCTCTCAATCGCATTCAACTTCTTGCTTCGGTGTTGTAAATGTGACGACTTTCTTCTGCTACCTGTGTATTTCACGTATGTATATACGTATGTTGTTGACACTACGGTTATTAAAAAATATTTATATAAAACACATATTGCAGACAGTTTGATCTAACCGCTTCAAAAATCCCATCTGTGCCCCTTTTGTTTTTTTTCTTAGTTTTTATAATTAGTTTGACATGTACAGTATATGTGAGAAATTCAACTGATATTTTGGAATTAGATTATCACACAAAAAACTAGAAATTGCCTGTGAACACTGAGATGCGCAAGCTGACGTTAGCGTGCCAAGTTATATACCTATAAAGCGTACGCATGCAACATTATCTAAAAAAACAGTTAGCATGCTAACAGTTAGCATGTGTCAAGTACAGAATTAAGTGACTCTGAGGTGTTGGCTGCGAAACTGGCTAAAACATTTAGAATGGTAATGTTAGCATGTTAACAGTTAGAATGTATTAAGTACCAAGTTATATGACACTGAGGCGTTTGGCTGCAAAATTGGCTAAACAAGTTAGCATGGTAATGTTAACATGCTAACCGTTAGCATGTGTCAAGTACTAAAACAAATGACTCTGAAGTGTTGGCTGCGAAACTGACTAAACAAGTTTGCATGGTAATGTTAGCATTTTAATAGTTAGCATGTGTCATGTACCAAGTTGTATGACACTGGGGCGTTTGGCTGCAAAATTGTCTAAACAAGTTAGCATGTTAATGCTAGCATGCTAAGAGTTAGCATGCGTCAAATACCAAATTAAACGACACTGAGGTGTTGGCTGTGAAACTGACTAAAAAGTTAGCATGGTACTGTTAGCATTTTAATAGTTAGCATGTGTCAAGTACCAAATTAAAAGACTCTGAGGTGTTGGCTGCGAATCTGACTAAACAAGTTAGCATGGTAATGTTAGCATTTTAATAGTTAGCATGTGTCAAGTACCAAGATGTATGACTCTGAGGCGTTTGGCTGCAAAATTGTCTAAACAAGTTAGCATGTTAATGCTAGCATGCTAACAGTTAGCATGTGTCAAGTACCAAATTAAACGACTCTGAGGTGTTGGCTGCAAAACTGACTAAACAAGTTAGCATGGTAATGTTAGTATGTGTCAAGTACCAAGTTGTATGACTCTGAGGCGTTTGGCTGCAAAATTGTCTAAACAAGTTAGCATGTTAATGCTGGAATGCTAGCAGTTAGCATGTGTCAAGTACCAAATTAAACGACTCTGAGGTGTTGGCTGCGAAACTGACTAAACAAGTTAGCATGGCAATGTTAGCATTTTAATAGTTAGCATGTGTTAAGTACCAAGTTGTATGACACTGAGGCGTTTGGCTGCAAAATTGTCTAAACAAGTTAGCATGTTAATGTTAGCATGTGTCAAGTACCAAATTAAACGACTCTAAGGTGTTTGCTGCGAAACTGACTAAAACAAGTTAGCATGGTAATGTTAGCATGCTAACAGTTAGCATGTGTCAATTACCAGATTAAACAACTCTGAGGTATTGGCTGCAAAACTGGCTAAAAAGTTAGCATGGTAATGTTAGCATGCTAACAGTTAGTATGTGTCAAGTACCAAATTAAATGACTGAGGTGTTGACTGTGAAACTGGCTAAAACATTTAGCATGGTAATATTAGCATGCTAATAGTTAGCATTTGTCAAGTGCCAAATTAAACAACTTTGAGGTATTGGCTGTAAAACTGGCTAAAAAGTTAGCATGGTAATGTAAGCATGCTAACAGTTACCGTGTGACAAGTACCATATTAAATGACTGAGGTGTTGGCTGTGAAACTGACTAATACAGTTAGCATGGTAATATTAGCCTGCTAAAAGTTAGCATTTGTCCAGTACCAAATTAAATGACTGAGGTGTTGACTGTGAAACTGGCTAAAACAGTTAGCATGGTAATATTAGCATGCTAACAGTTAGCATGTGTCAAGTACCAAATTAAATTACTCTGAGGTGTTTGGCTGCAAAATAGGCTAAACAAGTTAGCATGGTAGTGTTAGCATGCTAACAGTTAGCATGCGTCAAGTACCAAATTAAACGACTCTGAGGTGTTGGCTGCGAAACTGACTAAACAAGTTGGCATGGTAATGTTAGCATTTTAATAGTTAGCATGTGTCTAGTACCAAGTTGTATGACACTGAGGCGTTAGGCTGCAAAATTGTCTAAACAAGTTAGCATGTTAGTGCTAGCATGCTAACAGTTAGCATGTGTCAAGTACCAAATTAAACGACTCTGAGGTGTTGGCTGCGAAACTGGCTGTAAAAGTTAGCATGTTAATGTTTACATGCTAACAGTTAGTATGTGTCAAGTACCAAATTAAACAACTCTGAGGTATTGGCTGCAAAACTGGTTAAAAAGTTAGCATGGTAATGTTAGCATGTTAACAGTTAGCATGTGTCAAGTACCAAATTAAATGACTGAGGTGTTGACTGTGAAACTGGCTAAAACATTTAGCATGGTAATATTAGCATGCTAATAGTTAGCATTTGTCAAGTGCCAAATTAAACAACTCTGAGGTATTGGCTGCAAAACTGGCTAAAAAGTTAGCATGGTAATGTTAGCATGCTAACAGTTAGCATGTGTCAAGTACCAAATTAAATGACTGAGGTGTTGACTGTGAAACTGGCTAAAACAGTTAGCATGGTAATATTAGCATGCTAAAAGTTAGCATTTGTCAAGTGCCAAATTAAACAACTTTGAGGTATTGGCTGTAAAACTGGCTAAAAAGTTAGCATGGTAATGTAAGCATGCTAACAGTTACCGAGTGACAAGTACCAAATTAAATGACTGAGGTGTTGGCTGTGAAACTGACTAAAACAGTTAGCATGGTAATATTAGCATGCTAAAAGTTAGAATTGGTCCAGTACCAAATTAAATGACTGAGGTGTTGGCTGTGAAACTGGCTAAAACAGTTAGCATGGTAATATTAGCATGCTAAAAGTTAGGATTTGTCCAGTACCAAATTAAATGACTGAGGTGTTGACTGTGAAACTGGCTATAACAGTTAGCATGGTAATATTAGCATGCTAACAGTTAGCATTTGTCAAGTACCAAATTAAATGACTGAGGTGTTGACTGTGAAACTGGCTAAAACAGTTAGCATGGTAATATTAGCATGCTAACAGTTAGCATGTGTCAAGTACCAAATTAAATTACTCTGAGGCGTTTGGCTGCAAAATAGGCTAAACAAGTTAGCATGGTAGTGTTAGCATGCTAACAGTTAGCATGCGTCAAGTACCAAATTAAACGACTCTGAGGTGTTGGCTGTGAAACTGACTAAACAAGTTAGCATGGTAATGTTATCATTTTAATAGTTAGCATGTGTCAAGTACCAAGTTGTATGACTCTGAGGCGTTTGGCTGCAAAATTGTCTAAACAAGTTAGCATGGTAATATTAGCATGCTAACAGTTAGCATTTGTCAAGTACCAAATTAAACGACTCTGAGGTGTTGGCTGCGAAACTGACTAAAAGACGTTAGCATGGTAATGTTAGCATGCTAACAGTTAGCATGTGTCAAGTACCAAATTAAAAGACTCTGAGGTGTTGGCTGCGAATCTGACTAAACAAGTTAGCATGGTAATGTTAGCATTTTAATAGTTAGCATGTGTCAAGTACCAAGTTGTATGACTCTGAGGCGTTTGGCTGCAAAATTGTCTAAACAAGTTAGCATGTTAATGCTAGCATGCTAACAGTTAGCATGTGTCAAGAAATTCCGATATTATCGGACATCCCTAATATATATATATTAGAGATGCGCGGATAGGCAATTATTTCATCCGCAACCGCATCAGAAAGTCGCCATCCACCCGACCTAACATTTGATCAGAACCGCACCCGCCCGCACCCGCCCGTTGTTATATATGTAATATAGACGATGCAAGGCATTAGTGAGGTTATAAAGCTTTTGCCTGTTAAAGAAAGGAGACTGATCCAATGCAGCACAGACATTCGCGTGCCACGCTGTCACGACCCAGACGCACACCAGTGCGCAATCATATGGGAGCCGCGCTGAGCGCACCTCCAAGCGCGTCTCGCTGCCGGCGACGGCCGGGTATATGGGCCCGACGCTCCAGCGCCATCCATTTTCAGGGCTAGTTGATTCGGCAGGTGGGTTGTTACACACTCCTTAGCGGGTTCCAACTTCCATGGCCACCGTCCTAGCTGCTGTCTATATCAACCAGGGTGAGCCCCACCCCTTTTGTGAGCGCACTGCGCGCGGAGTGACCCCTGTTACGCGCCCCCGGCAACAGGGGTGGCGGGCAGGTAAGCTGCGCGGGCGGAGCGCGCGGAGTGACCCCTGTTACGAGCCCCCGGCCACGGGGGTGGCGGGCAGGTAAGCTGCTTACCTGCTGCGCGTGACGCCGGCCGCGGCGAAGGCGGACGAGGCGAGGTGTCGGTGCGATGGGCGCGGTGGTGACCCTGGACGTGCGTCGGGCCCTTCTCGCGGATCGCCTCAGCTACGGCTCCCGGGGGGGCCCTCTCGGGGGAAGGGGCCTCGGTCCCGGACCCCGGCGAGGCGTCCCTTCTCCGCTCCGTAAAAGTGTCCATCTCTTTTTCTTTTTTTTTCTTCTGTTGTGGCATATGCAGCAGGTGCCTGCTCGTTTTTCGTATGTGGGTAACAACATTTAACTATGTATATATATTTCCGAATTGGTTTAACTGCCACCCGCCTGAATCTATTTAAAATCTTTTTTTTTTTTTATTTCAACCGCTCGAGCCGACCCGCGGATAAAATCAATTTTTTTTTTATTTCATCCGCCCGATCCGCGGATAATCCGCGGACTCCGCGGTTGTGCCCGCAAACCGCGCATCTCTAATATATATATATATATATATATATATATATATATATATATATATATATAAATATATATATATATATATATATATATATATCTCCATTCGGCCACCGTGTTATGGGTTATAGATAAACCTATGGATAAAGGAGACATATATAATAGGCTCCTTTTCAGGTGAGAGGACGCTAAAGGCAGTGCCTTTAAGGCACTTCCCCAATATACCGTATTTTTCGGACTATAAGTCGCAGTTTTGTTCATAGTTTGGCCGGTGTTGCGACTTATACTCAGGAGCGATGATGTGTGAAATTATTAACACATTACCGTAAAATATCAAATAATATTATTTATCTCATTCACGTAAGAGACTATATGTATAAGATTTCATGGGATTTAGCGATTAGGAGTGACAGATTGTTTGGTAAACGTATAGCATGTTCTATGTTATAGTTATTTGAATGACTCTTACCATAATATGTTACGTTAACATACCAGGCACGTTCTCAGTTGGTTATTTAGGCGTCATGTAACGTACACTTATTCAGCCTGTTGTTCACTATTCTTTATTTATTTTTAATTAATTCAAATGTCTATTCTTGGTGTTGGGTTTTATCAAAGAAATGTCCCCCAAAAATGCGACTTATATATGTTTTTTTCCTTCTTTATTATGCGTTTTCGGCCGGTGCGACTTATACTCCGGAGCGACTTATACTCGGAAAAATGCGGTAGTTGTCCAGCTGGAAATAGGAAGAAATTCGGGAGAATGGTTGTCCCGGGAGATTTTCGGGAGAGGCACTGGAATTTGGGAGTCTCCCGGAAAATTCGGGAGGGTTGGCAAGTATGGGCGGAGGAACTTTGCGTATTTTATAATTTACTCCAACTTGTGTCACCAAGTAGCACCTAAGAAAAGGCTCTCCAAGTAACCCCATAATGAGCAACATGAAAGTACAGTAGGTCTAAGTATTCATTAAAAACAAGGCAGAGGTTTAATTTACCAAGTATATTTCATTATTTTTGGCCATAGTTTGAACAGTAACACTGTGTTTGAATATTAGGTGATTCTTCGGCGTACCGTGAGATCAGAGGTGTCAAAGTCGTTTTCACTGAGGGCCACATCGCTGTTATGTTTGGCCCCAGAGGGCCGCTTCTAACAGTGAATACTATTATTACTAGAGATGTCCGATAATATCGGCCGATAAATGCTTTAAAATGTAATATCGGAAATTATTGGTATCGGTTTCAAAAAGTAAAATGTATGACTTTTTAAAACGCCGCTGTATGGAGTGGTACACGGACGTAGGGATACTTGCCAACCCTCCCGATTTTCCCGGGAAACTCCCGAATTTCAGTGCCCCTGAAAGGCAACCATTCTCCCGAATTTTTCCCGATTTCCACCCAGACAACAATATTGAGGGCGTGCCTTAAAGACACTGCAATTGCGTGCTGGCCCAATCACATAATACCTACGGCTTTTCACACACACAAGTGAATGCAAATCATACTTGGTCAACAGCCATACAGGTCACACTGAGTATGGCTGTATTAACAACTTTAACACTGTTACAAATATCCGCCACACTGTGAACCCACACCAAACAAGAATGACACATTTCGGGAGAACATCCGCACCGTAACACAACATAAACACAACAGAACAAATACCCAGAAACCCTTGCATCACTAACTCTTCCGGGACGCTACAATATACACCCCCCTCTACCCCGTACCCCCCCCCCCCACCTCAAGCCCGCCCACCTCAACCCCGCCCACCTCAACCTCCTCATGCTCTCTCAGGGAGAGCATGTCCCAAATTCCAAGCTGCTGTTTTGAGGCATGTTAAAAAAAAAAAAGCACTTTGTGACTTCAATAATAAATATGGCAGTGCCATGTTGGCATTTTTTTTTCCATAACTTGAGTTGATTTATTTTGTTACGTTGTATCGATCCGTTGTGGTGAAGAAGGAGCTGAGCCGGAAGGCAAAGCTCTCAATTTACCGGTCGATCTACGTTCCCATCCTCACCTATGGTCATGAGCTTTGGGTTATGACCGAAAGGACAAGATCACGGGTACAAGCGGCCGAAATGAGTTTCCTCCGCCGGGTGGCGGGGCTCTCCCTTAGAGATAGGGTGAGAAGCACTGTCATCCGCGGGGAGCTCAAAGTAAAGCCGCTGCTCCTCCACATCGAGAGGAGCCAGATGAGGTGGTTCGGGCATCTGGTCAGGATGCCACCCGATCGCCTCCCTCGGGAGGTGTTTAGGGCACGTCCGACCGGTAGGAGGCCACGGGGAAGACCCAGGACACGTTGGGAAGACTATGTCTCCCGGCTGGCCTGGGAACGCCTCGGGATCCCCCGGGAAGAGCTGGACGAAGTGGCTGGGGAGAGGGAAGTCTGGGCTTCCCTGCTTAGGCTGCTTCCCCCGCGACCCGACCTCGGATAAGCGGTAGAAGATGGATGGATGGATGGATGGAGTTGATTTATTTTGGAAAACCTTGTTACATTGTTTAATGCATCCAGCGGGGCATCACGAAAAAATTAGGCATAATAATGTGTTAATTCCACGACTGTATACATCGGTATCGGTTGATATCGGAATCGGTAATTAAGAGTTGGACATTATCGGAATATCGGATATCGGCAAAAAAGCCATTATCGGACATCTCTAATTATTACACAATTTTTTTTCATGTATTGATTTTTTTAAAACAAAAATGTAAAAAAAAATATGGTAAATTGCAATAATTTCACCTTAAAATGGAGTGTATATTTTTGTAAATGGAAAAACAGTACTGCTGTTTTTATGGTATAAAAAAAAAAAAAAAAAAAGCCAGCTCAGTTGCCTGAATTTTACTGTAAAATTTAAATGTTTTACTGTTAATAAAAAAAATTGCAATTTTACAGTGAAATTTCGGCACCTGAGCTGCCAGTTTGTTTGTTTTTTTTAACACCGCAAATCAACAACTGTAGATTTTTCGGTGCCAAATTATATGCCAAAATGTCAATTTCCACGCTCTTTAGGGGATTTTAAAATCCCCCGAAGGGCAGGGAAACCGGCGAAACAGGATTGTAGGGATGAAATAGCCTCTGTGTTTTTTCCTGACCTAACATATATATGTTTATATATATATATATATATATAGACACCTCAGTGTCATATATTTTTGACATGCTATTGTTAGCATAATACTGTTAGCGTGCTAGGTTTTTTTTTTTTCAGCTCATTTGTCTCATATGTTTTGTTATCTGGCCAGCCTGCTAACTGTTAGCATTTCAGTTGAGCTTGTCACGTTTAACTGTGACTTTCCTTGGGGGAGGTCACACGGCTGCAGTGTCCCATGCTGAAGGTGTGTTTGTTGGCAGGTACCACCCGGCAGCCCAGAGAGGGGGAAGTTCCTGGTGTGGATTACAACTTCATCAGCGTGGAAGAGTTTCGCAAACTGGAAGAATGTGGACTCCTGCTGGAGAGTGGAACCTATGACGGTATTTGGCAAACACTCCTACACCATGCTATATACTGTATACTGTACTGTACTGTATACTGTACTTCAGGCACAATAACACTACTACACTCTACTGTATACTATACAATATACTGTACTGTACTTTCTACTGTATACTGTATAATGTACTGTACTTCAGACACAATACCATTACTACACTCTACTGTATAAGATAATGTACTGTACTTCAGGCACAATAACACTACTACACTCTACTGTATAATGTATAATATACTATATTATACTTAAGACACAAAAAGTAGCAATGACTACAGTACAGTATATTCTATGGTATATAGTAGAGTGTAGTAGTATTATTGTGTCTAAAGTACAGTATATTACACAGTATACAGTAGAGTGTAGTAGTGTTATTATGCCTGAAGTACAGTATAGTATATTATACAGGATACAGTACAGTGTAGTAGTGTTATTGTGCCTGAAGTACAGTATAGTATATTATACAGTATGCAGTAGAGTGTAGTAGTGTTATTGTGCCTGAAGTACAGTATAGTATATTATACAGTATGCAGTAGAGTGTAGTAGTGTTATTGTGCCTGAAGTACAGTATAGTATATTATACAGTATACAATATAGTGTAGTAGTGTTATTGTGCCTGAAGTACAGTATATTACACAGTATACAGTATAGTCTAGTAGTGTTATTGTGCCTGAAGTCAAGTATACTAGACAGTATACAGTAGAGTGTAGTAGTGTTATTATGCCTGAAGTACAGTATAGACTTAGACTTCCTTTTTATTGTCATTCAAATTTGAACTTTACAGCACAGATAAGAACAACATTTCGTTACATAAGCTCATGGTAGTGCAGGATAAAAAAGCAATAAGGTGCATATATAAATAGATAAATATATATAAATAATTTATATATTATATATATATATATAAAATAAATAAATATAAATATATATAAATAAATAAATAGATTACTGTACAGATAAATATATTGCACTTTTTCACATGTGTCCACGTTTATGGATGTATGTTATATAGTATAGTATACAGTAGAGTCTAGTAGTGTTATTGTGTCAACAGTATAGTATATTATACAGTATAGTGTAGTAGTGTTATTGTGTCTGAAGTACAGTATAGTATATTATACAGTATACAGTAGAGTGTAGTAGTGTTATTGTGCCTGAATTACAGTATAGTATGTTGTACAGCATACAATATAGTGTAGTAGTGTTATTGTGTCTGAAGTACAGTATAGTATATTATGCAGTATAATGTAGTAGTAGAGATGTCCGATAATATCGGCCTACTGATATTATCAGCCGATAAATGCGTTAAAGTGTAATATCTGTATATGTATCGTTTTTTTTTTTATTGGTATCGTTTATTTTTTATTTTTTATTAAATCAACATAAAAAACACAAGATACACTTACAATCAGTGCACCAACCCAAAAAACCTCCGTCCCCCATTTACACTCATTCACACAAAAGGGTTGTTTCTTTCTGTTATTAATATTCTGGTTCCTACATTATATATCAATATATATCAATACAGTCTGCAAGGGATACAGTCCGTAAGCACACATGATTGTGCGTGCTGCTGGTCCACTAACAGTACTAACCTTTAACAGTTAATTTTACTCATTTTCATTAATTACTAGTTTCTATGTAACTGTTTTTATATTGTTTTACTTTCTTTTTTATTCAAGAAAATGTTTTTAATTTATTTATCTTATTTTTTTAATTAATTTTTTTTTAAAGTACCTTATCTTCACCATACCTGGTTGTCCAAATTAGGCATAATAATGTGTTAATTCCACGACTGTATATATCGGTTGATATCGGTATCGGTAATTAAAGAGTTGGACAATATCGGAATATCGGATATCGGCAAAAAGCCATTATCGGACATCCCTATGTAGTAGTGTTATTTGGGCCTGAAGTACAGTACATTATAT